>NW_027106991.1:225606-227832 GCF_000696795.3 Halyomorpha halys
TCTATCAGTGGGTAGATTCTCCATATGTTTTTATCATGTCACTATGTCACCTACAGCAAATTTACTTGTTGTATATATGTGTATACAGTTGTAAATATCAGTAAATAAATTATTTGAAAAATAAAATAAAATAAAGAAGAAGAAAAAACGCTCTATCTTACAAATGAAAAATTGAGTATCTACGACCTTTAATTACAGCATGAGTGGTGCAACAAGGTCACACTTGGGGAAGCGAGCTTGATGGGTATATTTTTTTCATCTTTTCACTATGGAAATACTTCCCCATAGTATATATTTCTTACATAGGTAAATGAAAGTAAAAAAATAATTATAAATTAAAAAAAAAAGTATTTATAGTGGACAAATTCGAGAACTAAGCGGTACTCTTCCAATAGATACCACAGGACGACTTCTGAGAAGTGTTAGGATATGGTACACTAGACAAAGCTAATAGTCGCCCTCGGGTGAATAATATTGTTCTATGCGGTACAAAAGGGTTCGGATGCAATTGTTCTAGAGGTCCAATAAGGAAGGGAATGCAATGATGTTAATAACCCCAAGAGTCGGCTCTAACAATGATCTTTTGGTTCAATGGTCAGCTCTTCTGGAGCCTCGCCTGTCTACACACGGATCTTTTGTCCCTTTACTGTTTCTACTTACAACAGTATTACGAAAATTCATCTTTCATTGATAGAAATTGAGAAGGATGCAGCAACGATTTGAGTGAGAACAACTTCCCATTTTAAAATAAATCATAAAAATACGCTCTTAATAATGATGCTAAAAAGTGAGTAGCTGTTTATTTCTTATATCTCGAGTTTCAAAATTAAAATAAAAAAAAAAAAAAAAAATTAAAATCTGTACCAGTATAACCCATGAAGTGTCAGGGGCTCAGTGTTTTGTAAGGAAATACTGTTATTAGGCTACAACGGTTGTGCAAGGAGGTGATTTGGTCAGAATCACGCTCGACCGCCAAATTTTTATCCAATTAAGGGTACCCAATTTATGGGGCTGGGTGGTTAGTAGCCTCGCGCCTTACCACGGTGCCACCGCGATCCCTTGAGTTTCAACATTACTGGTGCAAAAAGGATGTGGCTGCTGAAACTACATCCTTATATAAAGACCCGACCAACCTTAAAAGAGTCTAAGGGTGAGACGTAAACGTAAGGAGTTGAAATGACGTAATTTACAAAGGATTGTGGGTTGGCCTAGGGTGGCCACACCTGTAGGAGGGTATCGACATGGGCAGGGGTACCGATTATCTAGCCGAGGGGTGCTCAACTTAAAGCACGCATACCACAATCTACACGCTGAAGGTTTGAGAATGATATGCGGTCGGTCAGTAGTTTAAAATTTTAATTCATACTTTCATCATTAAAAAAAAAAAACTTCAAATTGTTTTGGTTGGTTTTTCTAGGATAAAAGAGGTAATTTACACTAGTCATTTTTGTTATCTAAAGGGTTAGAAAATTACTATCCTGATCTGTTTAGGAAAGAAGTTTATTACAAATTTTAGTTTATGAAAACGATTCAGGGAGCTGCTGCCATCTATGGGTAATCCAGTCAGGGTCCTGAGACCCAGGACAAAGTCCAGACAAGGATAACAGAAATGATTATTTTTGTGTTTAAAGGAAATAAGTTAGGTGCATAAATACACCCCAGCGCCAAGCACAGGAGATGATAAGAAGATGAAGGTTTGAGGTGAAAAGAATGCACATGTCAGCTCTTTTTATAAAACTTAAATAATCAGGACATAAAACAGATGATCCGGGTGGCGGGTAAAAAAGAACAAAGAATAGTTTAGAATTTATTTGCTGACGTTTCGCCCCACTTTTTAGAGCTTCATCAGGGCTAAAAAAGATACCAAACAATATGGTAACATAAATATTTTGACAAAGTAGAATAATAATATAAAAAAAATAAAATGACATAAACTTTATGTTTATTTACGTTATCCTTTTTTATATATATACTTAGTATTGTACATCTGAATTTTATTTTTATTTGTTATTTTTTATGTAGTTTTCTTTCCACGTATATTTACATAATTTTGGACCCTACCTTAGTTTACTTTTTTTTAATGTTATCCTATATTGTCTTTTGAGAATGTTTTATTTATGTTATTATGTTGTTTTGTATCTATTTTAGTCCTAAAGAAGCTTTTATGAAAATATACATGAAAAGAAAAGTATATAAAAATGAACAAAATGAAATAAAAATAAAATT
>NW_027106991.1:227891-233051 GCF_000696795.3 Halyomorpha halys
AAGTGAAACAAAAATAGTTTACAACTATTTTATTTTCCAACGTTTCGCCCCACTTTGCAGGGCTATTATTATTTGCCTTATTATTATTTGCTTTTATTGCCTTTGTTACTTGTTTTTTATTCTTTTCATTGTATCTTTTTATTTTTATTTCTATCATTTTATCTTAACATAGTTTCATTTTGTATCTTTTTAGCCCTGATGAAGCCCTGCAAAGTGGGGCGAAACATTGGAAAATAAAATAGTTGTAAACTATTTTTGTTTTACTTGTGACCGCAACCCTGACCATCTTCCTATATATCAATTTTTACGGTCAACTATATATACATATATAAAAAATAATATAAACTATTTGTTAATGTTATTGTATTCATTTTTTTTATCTTATACTACATTGTTAAAACATTTATGTTATTATGTTTTTTAGGATGCACCCCGGACTATCTCAATCATATGTAGAAAAATACTGTCAATAATTTATATATATTAAATGATCATGTGTCACTACACCAATGCTGCTCATTTATCCAAGCTATAAAATTATTTTATTTTCCACAGCTAAAAGTCAAGTCACTCACAAAACCATTGTACCATGTGAGGGCATAGTCCTCCCAATGTTCATTTCTTTTTACTGTACTTAATTAAGTAATCGAGGTTTCATTTTAATTTATATACTACTTTATTTATTTATTTTTATTAATCATACAATCCACATCACTCATTTTACAAACAATAACACTACTTTCATTTATTGGAATAGTATCTACGTAGATGGGAATTATCAAAACATATTTAATTATTAAATATTAAATTTGGGGTGGTAATCTCTTTTCTTCTCTCTCTCTCTTTTTTCAAATTAACTTGTTTCTTTTTACTATTAGAAAGTAATTGTTTGTTTTATTTAAGTGTACCAATATCATTATTTTTTGTTAGTATTTATACTTTCCTCTTTTATTCTTATCTATTTATTTTATTTTATTTTTTTATTTTCATAAGAACATTGTATATAGTTAGGGATGTCATTTGTATGACTATACCCCCTCATAATCAACTGTTAAAAAATATATATAATATAAGTTATATCAACCATGTAATAAGGCCCACCAGGCCGATAAAATAAAATGGTATAAAAATAATAAAAAATAAAAATATTTTAATAAAAAAGACTTAATCAATTTTAAATCAAGTTTTCCTAGGGGTGGAAGTTTTTTCATCAAGAAATTTTCATAAACTCAGAGATTATGCACTACGAAATTCTTGCAAGTTTAGTTCAACAGATGTATGAGAGCAGTCTTTATTCAACATAAGCGTGATAAAAAATGGCCATCATCGTTTAGGACAAAATATACTTCGGCTGTTTCCTGACTGTATTTAGAAACCTCCCCATATACATCAGTTGGAAAACAGCAAGTTCAGACAAACAAACAATTTTTTTTAAATTAAAGCTCTAATTTACGCAAAAAAGTAAGTTATAAAATTTAAAACAGCCGATTCTACACAAATTCGATAAGAACAATAGAGAGAAAAAGTTTGAAAATTTTTATTCACTAAAACGTGACCAACTACCCTCTCGAGCGGACAGTGTCAGAACAACTCGACCAACTAAACTACTCCAGGAAGTTTGAATTACTGTACACGTCCTATTTGCATCACAATTGCTCCTTGTTATGAACAGAGATGCACTTCCTCCTATTAGAAACTTTTTCGTAGTTTTAATTATCAATTTTTGTTCACATTATAATACTTGAAGAGTTATACGCTCACTGCACTGTTTTTGTTTAAAAAAAAGTTTATTTCTAAATGAACTTTAACTATAGAGAACTAGTAGAAAATTTTATATAAATTGATATATTTAGTCATTTACACATTGGATTAAACGTTGAATCAATAATTTGTTGTATCAATTTAGTTATTAGAGATAAATAAGATATATAATAGAAATATTGGTAATAATATATAAAAATACATAATAAAATCGACAAATCTCTATATACCTTACTGACTGGTTTCCTGAAAACAGTAATAAAAAACTCTTTTATCCCTCATTAATAATAATATTGGTTCAATGAGGATCTATGCTTCCAATTAACCATCATTAAAATTGTCATTTTATCTTTTCAACTATTTAACTAGATACATATATATATAACTAAATATATGGTTTTTGCAAAAATTTAACACAGTAGTGTGATGATGTAATATAGTTTTTAAAAAAATATTGTAGGAGAATAGTCCGGGTGGCGGTCAATAAAGGTTTCAAATTTGTAAAAGAAAACTATTTATTGTAAACCAACGTTTCGTCCAACTTTGTAGAGCTTCGTCAGGGCTCTCAGATTGGAACTCGGAGAACGACTCGAAGAAACACTGAGTTCCAATCTGACAGTTCTGATGAAGCCCTACAAAGTGAGGTGAAACTTGAGTTTACAATAACTAGTTTTCTTTTACTATTTTGATACCTTTATTGACCGCCACCCGGAGTATCTTCCTATAATCTACTTCATACGGTCAACTATATTCTTCCAATAGAAAAAATATTGTTAATAGATTAGTCATCTATTGTGGAGTTTGTAATCTATTTGTTATAGTTTTTGTAAAGTTGAGTTGGTTTCAAGAAAGTACATTATGTTTTATATCTCCTTATCTATTAACTTTTTATAACTTGTGGAATTTTTATTTATTAACTTTTTATATAACAGACAACAATATGCTTATTGTTAATATTTTTTTACTAATAAGGAGAATAGAAAATGTAATATTAGAAGATATATTTATTTAAGGTAATTATTTTTAATTTTTTTTTTAAATTGTGGTATATTCATTAATAGTTGTATGAATGAGATGAATTTTGTGAATTATTTGTAGATGCCTGAAGATGAGGTAACAGCACCGAAACGTCGTTTATGATATATTAAATAAAGAAAATTAAAGTAAGAAAGAAGAGTTTCGTTCACTATATCTAATTATATTAAAATTATCATTTTAACTATTATTATTAAAATATAAATTTTATACTAACTGATCTAGTATAAAAACCGTTGCCGAAATTTATTTAAAGCAGAGTAAAACAATGAATTAGTGAGGGGAGAAATTTCTATAAAATTAACCTAATAATATAAATAAAACTTATACCCATCCCCCCCATTTCCCATAAATATTGTTTATCTCAACCAGAATAATTTTTAAAAAATGTATTTTTATACCAATAGCTCGATAAATCATACATACGAGCTTGGATAGAATGTCGAATTTTACTTAAAAAAGGCAACTTATTACAGAATAATAATAAAAATCTATTATATCATCATAATTATATGAAATTAAATCTATACTATAAACCATGAAGGGTTAGGGGTGCAGTACTCAGTAAGGTAGTAGTAGTATTACTAGACTAACCGTTCTAAAAGGAGGTGATTTGTTCTAAATCACTCTCGACCGGCAGATGTTTACCAAATTAAGGTAACCCACCTACTTTAAGAGGCTGGGTGGACCCCACAGGGTATCTGAACCAAAAGGGCTGACTCACGACTACAGTGAAACAGAAAATAATTATCTGCCATTAGAGTTAGTCCTTAGGTTAGTAAAACCCGGGTCCTTAGAGTTAGTAGCGTAGTGTCTTACCAATGAGCTATCCACTCCGACGTCATTATTATATAATACATATTATATAATACATATTGTATAATCACAATAAATAATATATATACTGTTACAAAATATAATAATGAAATATAACTAATAACTGAATAAAATATTATTTATGATGATAATAATTTGCAACTAATAAATTATTAATAATCAAGCTAATGAATTCCTAAAAGAACGTAAGAAGTATGGAATGAATTTAACAAAAAATTAAAATATAAATATTACAAAATACGAACTAAAACACTAGGTATGAAATAATATAATAATAATAATAATAATAATAACTAGATATATTTTAATGCATCTTTTTATCATAATACTGAACCGTTGTTATTTTTTTATTTTATTTTATTTTTTATAGCTTTGATGAATAACCTGAATTCAAGCCAAAACGTTGGCATTTGACCAACTTCTTGTTTATTTAGGTTATATCTTTTTTCCCCTTTTCGGAGGGTTGTTTTTTATTAACTCGTGCTTTTTGATTAATTTCATTTACATAGAACATAACAGAATTTAAATTTATTAAATTTTTATTGATGATAAGAAACAGGATTATTTTTTCTTAATTTCAATAAGGTTATTTTGTTAGGATAAAACATTAAAAAAAAAAAAAAAAAAAGGATTTTAAAAATAAGTTTATAAAACCTTTGTTACCAAGAAAAACTATGAATATTTAGAAAAGGTGATGATAAAACTTGGCAGAGGAGTCAAAACTTGTTCTTCAAAACTCATTTGTGAGTTGAGTGGTTAGCAGAAGAATTCCAAAGTTTTTAAGTAGCAATAATCGTTAGCCGGTCCTCATTTTCATTTCCTCTTCTCTATTATTGTAGCGGATATTTTTTAATTCCTTTTGTGGTTGTAGTAGATTAAAAAAGAAAAAACCAAGATGTGGTAGTGTAATGATATTTATTTCTGTACCTTGCGATAAAAAATAATTTATTACTTCTTGATTGATAAAAAAAAAAAATAAATTACATGATATTGAATTAACATTAATTTAAAATTTTCGTTTTTTAAAAAATACTCCAAGTTTCTTATATAGTTATTATAAAATTATTTTTATCTTATTTATTTTCATGTAATAATGTATTCTTTTTTTTTAAGAAAATCCGAAGTACCAGGTTTTCTAATTAGCGCATTTTTTTTTTTTACTTTCAAAGATCATTTTAGAAATAGTTCACAGTTCAATGACATTAAAAGCGTTATTCAAGATTATTTTTAATTGAATTTATTGTTTGAAGCTTAATTTCAATAGCGCTGTGAATTTAATGAAAATAATTATATTTATGCAAGGACTTTTATTTAAAAAATATAACTAAATTGTTTTTCTTTATATTTTAAAATTGATGAATAAATTTAAGCTAAAAATACAAGGAGTAAATTTATTTATATAATCTATGAAAAAAAAGAGCAAAAACATTTTTTAACTATTTAATATCCTATTTTGTTCTTTTTTGAACGCAACCCTGACCATCTTCATATTTTAAGTTTTAGGGTCAACCATTTATGTATATATGT
>NW_027106991.1:233101-237178 GCF_000696795.3 Halyomorpha halys
AGAGAGAGAGAGAGAGAGAGAGAGAGAGAGAGAGAGAGAAAATCCGAAGTACCAGGTTTTCTGATTAACGCATTTTTTTTTTTCTTTCAAAGATCATTTTAGAAATACTTCACAGTTTAATGACAATAAAAGGGTTATTCAAGTTTATTTTTAATTGAATTTATTGTTTGAAGCTTAATTTCTATAGCGCTGTGAATTTAATGAAAATAATTATATTTATGCAAGGACTTTTATTTAATACATAAGTATATTGTTATTTTTTTTTTGGATAAATTGGAGTTTATCGCGGAAGGATTTGGTAACGTATGGAAAATTAAAGAGATTATGGATGATTTTATTGGATTTATCTTTAATATTTGTATTCAGTTGATTCTCATACAGAAATGAAAAGACAGTAAACCAAATCCGTTTCCGACCGTTACAACAATACAAGACAAGCCATCTAAAATTCCAGTCCATTACATAAGACAGATTTACATACTACATAATAAATACGGTCTTCCATTTGAACTTTAGAGTTCAGCTTTGGGGTTTCAATGAAACCATCGATTTCCTACCTTATCCAATCCAAAGTCATTAATATTCCTAACTTTGTCACCCAAAATGTCTTTAATGTTCCATACTAGATCTAGTACAAATCAGATATCAATCCTTCCACGATAAACTTCGATTTACCCAATTTAGTTTCTAACATTGATTCCTCTTCTGTTTCTAATTATCCTTCGAAGCGCCTGATAAAGAGAGGGCCTCGAGATCTAGTAATGCTATTAGAGTTCTATCATTGGGTAGTTTTTTCACAAATCTATTGTATGATTATATAAATGGTTAACCGTATAATTTAAAATATGAAGAATAGTTTTCAACTATTTAATGTCCTATTTTTTTGACCGCAACCCTGAACACCTTCTTCATAAATACATAGATTACATAAATACATTTTCTCCTTGTATGTTTAGCTTAAATTAATTTATCGATTTTAAAATATAAAGAAAAACAATTTTGTTATATTTTTTTAAATGAAAGTCCTTGCATTAAAATAAAATTTTTTATTAAATTCACTGCACTATATAGATTAAGACTTAAATAATCAATAAATTCAAATAAAACTAAACTTTCGAATAACCCTTTTATTGTAAAAAAAAAACTGAATTGTTTCTAAAATGATATTTGAAAGTAAAAAAAAAAATTTCCGCTAATCAAAAAACCTGCTTCTTGAATTAAAAAAAATAATAATAATACAATATTATATGATCTGCAATGATCTCTACATATGAGTTGTGTACATTTAATTGTATCACAAAAATTGTAAACATCAATAATTTGTCTTCGATGTTATCCTATATCACAGACGAACGACGTTATTTATTCGGCCAGTATTACTAATAAACTTTATTATTGCGACGAGCCATAAAAATAAAGTCTATATCGTTAGAAAACAATAACAAAAATGAGGTGCGTGACTGCGAACTTGAATCAATACACAACTAAATAATAAAAAGCGAACTAGTCACCATGGAAACGACAAGCGTAATGTTTTTTTTTGGATATAAGGATAATTCTACGATAAGAGAATTTTATTTTCCCGAACCATTGTGGTTTAAATTTTAAAAAAATATCATAAGTTGGTTTAAAGTGAAATGCGTTTGAGAGAGAAAAAGTAATAATTTACCTAGTGTCGTTATGGAGATAAACGATGAGGTAAATTTAAATTTGCTTTTAATTAAGTTAGACAAGTAATTAATTTTGCTCAAACATGATTGAGAAACTTCTTAATTTATCTATTTCGAACAGTGACAAATGTTCTTAAAAATAAATAGTTTGTGAAATATTGTATTCTAATAAGCAGAATTTAATTTAAATTGTATATACACAGCATTTTGTTTTAACGAATATTTCAAAAGCCATAATTTTTACAGCCTTAGCAATGTATTTAATGACGTGTATCGCAACCACTGTTATAACGACTCAGTTTGGTGACCTATCGAACAATAATATATAGGCTATATTTAATTTTCTTTATATTACATCAACGTAATATATTAAATGAAATATCTATATTCATTAAATGAACTATCTATAAAATTGATCCTTTTTTTGTGTGTGTGTGTGTTATTATTAAAAAAAAATTAATTAGTATTATTAAAAAAAAATTATTTAAATTTAACTTCGTCCATTTATAAAATGTAATTATTTTTTCAACAATAAATCTCAATCATTGTAAGGTTTTATCTTGAGCCGCAGATTTAAAAAAAATTTATTTTGTGTAGCTTTACGTCTATTTGCAATGTAAATTTATTTTATTTTTAAATACGTTATCCAATTGCTTACAATTGCTGACTTAGTATAAAATTTCATTCATTAAGACCAATAAAACATTGGGAAACCAGATGAATGAATGGCTATGAGATCAATAGTATTTTATTCTAAAAGAGTACTAATGATAATCTAAATCGAAAATAATAATATTTTTAAATAAAACAAAAGAAGCTGTGATGGAATTTTTTTCTGGTTAGTTTTATACAAATATAGCACCTCGGAAACCTTTATCATGAAAAGAAAGGTTCGCAAGAACAAGAAACGATCGCAAGAAAAAGGAAAATATGCAAGTACCAAGGCGTAATATTTCATAATTTATCCGGACACTTCAAAATTTTGATCGAATATCATGCCTAAACCTCGAGGGATCTTATGCTGCCTCTTAAATCTTACTAGGCACCTTGTTCTTATGAGAAAATAATTTTTAGAAAACGGGTTTTCATAAAATCAACCACCCAAAAGGGAAAATGATATTTTAGTTGCTTCACCCACCCTATTCTAACCCCACCCTCCAACCTTCAAAGGTTAACTTTGACCATAAAAAGTTTTAAGTGAGCCGATA
Source organism: Halyomorpha halys (assembly GCF_000696795.3). NCBI lineage: Eukaryota > Metazoa > Arthropoda > Insecta > Hemiptera > Pentatomidae > Halyomorpha > Halyomorpha halys. The sequence goes on from NW_027106991.1 coordinate 235,980, forward strand.
AAAAACTTGTTTACTAAGTTTTATAAAATATCACAGCCTCTTATTATGAATGAACTAAGTTAGAGTGACGAATTTACTTTCCGAAAAGGTGGCAGTGTACAATTTCCTGAGAATCCCATCTCAAATATTCCAAATTAGCATGGGAAATTTCCGATGACTGATCTCAAATTTCTGGAAAACGATTACTTGTAAATGAGACCGGTATTCATTCAGCTTGCCCGCGATACTGCGAAAGTCTACTGCTGTGAATTATGCGACGGTTATGTAAGAAGTTTTCATCTCCCAATAGTCCTTCCTACTCTTGCACAACCTTTGGGAATCACCCTGTATCCTGATTTTTTTTTTTTTTTTTACTCAGCAGGTTTCTTTTGCATATATCTTCATTCACCTTTCTTTTGAGTAGTTTTTATGATGAATTACTAATGATGAATGATGGTGTAATACCTGGCTATACCTCCAGATATTTTGTATTAAGTAAACAAACAAAAGAGTTTCTGATTATTAAGAAATCAAATCAAAATAAATAAAATCATTTATAATAACCCCAATGTTTCCATGATAAAATCACTAACCAACCAAACTTGTTTCTAACCTTGCTTCCTCAAAAATTTATGATGAACATCTCCATGGTGTCTAAAAAGAAGAAGGCCACGAAATCTACCATTCAAAACACGTTTACAATTATATTTTTTAATTAAAACATATATAAATTTCAATAAATATATTTTTTAAATTTATTAATACCTAGTACCATATTTCGTATTACAAAGAGTAAATAAAGCAACAAAAAAACTGCTAATTATGCCAGTAGTGTTGGGTCACGCAACCTTCGCGGAACCATTGTGTACATTATCTAATGGTTGATAATTAACAATTTTCTCCTCGCCAGCTACGTGAGAACATATTAACATTGCGCTGTTGAAGGGCTCAACGTGCAACAACAAAATTATTGTCTTTCACTTTCCCAAAACGAGTCGGCCGTCAACAGATTGATTATAACTTCATTTTAAATTAAATAATGAGAACAAAAATTAAAAGATATCAAAGTTAAATTCAAATGAAATAAAAAATTTAAAAACAAATTTGATCCCTTTTTCTCAACTTTATTCTTTCCAAAACGTTTCGACCCTCAGGTCATTTTCAAGGATACCTTTACTTTGTTGTCATTTTCTCGTTTAAAATTCTTAAAAATGCCGGCT
>NW_027106991.1:242493-269099 GCF_000696795.3 Halyomorpha halys
AGAAAAGTGGTTATTAAAAGTTTTAAATTTAGGAAAGAATTGTATAGAAGAAATTAGATGGGACAAAGGCAATTAGCCGGCATTTTTAATAAATTTTAAAAGAAAAAATTAAAACAAAGTAAAGGTATCCTTGAAAATGACCTAAGTGGTCGAAACGTTGGAAGTTTTAAAAAGAATAAAGTTGAGAAAAAGGATCAAAATTATTTTTAAATAAACTAAACCACTCTCAAACAAATATATTAATAAAAATTAATCTAAAATAAACAATAATAACTAACAGAATTTTTTTTATATAAATATAGAAAAAATAAAATACAACTTAGTATCATATCATAAATTATAAGGTCATATCATAAAAAAAGAAAAATAATCAAATGCAAGTAAACTAAAAATAATAAACAAAAGGTACAATTACTCTTACTATACACATTTACATGTTTAAACAAAAATAAGAATTAACAGATATATAAATAAATAAACCTACATAAAAGGTAATGAAAAAAAATGAAATAAAATAAATCCTCTAACGAATAGTAAATGTTAAGGATATAATTATAATAAAATGAAATAAATTATGATACTAATATCCTTATATAGCTTAATAAATATTAAGAAAACTCCAATAATATTTATGTTAAATATTATTTCTCTCTTCATCTATCTAAATCTTATTTGAGAATTTAATTGTTATTCTTCCGGAATTGGAAGGACAGAAGGTGGTTGAAAATACGGAATTCGAAGATTGGAAGGGTATTAGAACAACGAATGAAGGAGGCACTGACAAGGGTTAGAACAGCTCAGAACTAAGTATACTAGATGTTCTTTGAAGCCAAAAATGTGATTTGATTTCATTTGCTTAAAAAAAAAAAAAAAAAAAAAAATTCAATTCTCCACTGGTTCACTACCAGTGATGCGGCGAGAGGGATGCGCTGGGATCTTTTGAGCTCTGCTCTACCTCTCACACGTGGGGGATAGAGTGGGCTCAGGAATCCTCAGATCTATTGTGTAAATATTGTATATAAGTGTGTAAATGTGACTAGAGATTATTTTATTTATTTATTTTTAATATTATGTTCATTTTGTTTATCCTTCTGTCTGTATATATTTTAAGAGAGATTTTATTTATTTTTATGTGCTTCTTTATTTATTTATTTATTTATTTTTATTCTTATTTCATTTTATTTTAGTATGAATGTGATCATTGCCCACAACTATATGTAAGGCAGATTGTAATATATATCAATAAATAAAAAGTACCAATAACAAACAATTTTAATTGCTTTAAAAGTAACTATTCCAGAGTCGCTTTCAAATAATTGTTGGTAGTTTAGTGTTCAAATAATAAGTCTGATATATTATATTAAAAAAAAAATAAAATTATTTATTTTTGTTTGCGTTCATAAATTCTTAGCTCGTAATATTCCCAGTTACAGGTTTATTTAACTTTTTAACTTATTTGTCTGTTTTTATATTGTTATTATTTTTATTTAACTTCTCTACTACGACAACGATTTTATTTTTATTTATTTATAAAATTATTTGTTTTGTTTTTTTGTGTCTTTTTAACAAAAGTTTTAACGAAAATTTGATTAATCAATAAATTTAATAATTTGTATAACATACTAATAAAATAATATATGAATTTAAATTAAAAATACACAGTTAGGAAGAAAACAAGAAGAGGAGCGAATAAAAAAGAAACAAATTGATAAAGGGACAAAAGAAAAATATAAAAATTATTATAAAGGAAAAATAATTACTGTAGTATAGTTATACAAAATAAAAAAATAAGTAAAGTATTATGCTGTGAAAAAAAACGTAAACAAATATTATAAATTTGTTAATCGCTAAGATTATTAAGAATTTATATTTTATTATAACTTTGTTAATTACTTATTATAGTATTTATATTTTATCCTAGAACTGATTAGTATGCTCTGTACATGTAAAAACCCACTAACTTCGGGAAGCATTGTTTATTATGGAATAAGGCAAACCTCTCTCTCATTAAATCTGAGAATATGACACAAAAATTTTTAAAATATTGTATTCATGTCCCAAATAGAAAATAGAAATTTAATATCATATTAAAATCGTCAATGTAAAAACAAATAGTTGAGGAAGCATTTAAGTAACACGGACGTAATCTTTTAAAACTATTCTAAATTTATGTTTACACGGTGAATGTAGGAAAGAAAAATTTTGTGTTTATGCCTAATTAGGACCATTGCTAATTAGCTTTAGGATGGGAAAAGTGAGTAGTTTGTGCTGACTGTTGGAGTGTTCGTGAAAGTTACCTGCTGAGCCTTCCAGACAATTCTGCACAGTTTGCTGGAAGGTGGAGGTGGCGACGTTGACAAAAACGTGTAATGATGATAAATAAACATTTTTAATCGTCGCAGCAAAACGTGTAAAGTGTATAAATTTAAATTGTATATTTCACCTACAAAAAAGTTATGAATATAATATTAATTAATTTTTAAATTTTTAATTGCTATTTACATAAAAGCACATTAATTAAATTTGATGTAAGGTTAAAATGGAGTTATACAGGCATGTAAAGAAACTGGCAGTACTCTAATCACACTTCTATACTAGAAGGGCTCGAGGTCATCTGCTTTTCAGACGACTCGAAGGATTGTCAGGAATGGAGTAAGAAGCAAGGTTACAAACTAGAGGTTTTTGATGGTCAGAGAGTTTATGATGTATGGATTGCTATCTGGCTCGGGCTAGATCTGTTACATATGGAACATTAAGGTCTTTATGTATGATTTTATTTGTGAAAAAGGAGCATTGAGAATTTTACGAAGGATTCTGGATTGTAAGGATTGGATACAGAGCAATTCGAAGGTTTGGTAGAGTCCCAAAGCTCAACTCCGTAAACCCATATAGGCCTCAAAATTGTCATTTTGAAATAAAAAAAGGAAGCTGTCCAAATTGGCTTTATTGTTGTCTTAGTTGAAAATATTTAAATTATATGAATTTCTGGACTTTGATTAATATGGGTGATAATAGGCACTATGGCTTGAAATTTTTAGATTTAATATAAATTTAAAGATTTTTAAGCCAATAAAAAAAAATCTATAATAATTAAAGAAACCACTAACATTCAATGTTTCTATGTAATAAAAATACAGATCCCACGGAACTTCAGAAGTTAAGCTTTTTTTTTTTTAAAGAAACTAATAGAAATACAATAAAATAGGATATAGTAATAATCAATTTTTTTTCCCGACTATAATGTCAACAACCCAATTATTTCTCTGAGTATTTTTTAAATACCCTTTAATCTTTTATTTTAAAATTTTGTTTGCACGAGGAGAGTTTCCAGGAAAATACTCCATTCCCAAGGATTGCCTTCGCTAAGTAGCCTGTGAAAAGTCCCTAAAGAACAATCGTTTGAGCTTCTGCTTTGAGGACTTATGAGCTTTTAATTATGAAATTATTTTTTCCTTCTTCAACTACGTTTAGAAACTCCAATTAAGGTTCTTGAAATTTAATGGTAATTAAAAATTTCTCATAATCACTATATTTATCTCAACATGGGTACAAAAAAATATTTTAAATATTTATTTGTACTTTCCACTGCTGAAAAGTACGTTGGTATTTGGTTGAGTGTTGACTCAGATTCGCATAATATAAGTTGATGTTATATTATTGTTCACTCCATATCCTAAAAAAAAATTTAACTGTCCACATGCAATTTCATACCATCTATCATCTGACTACAATATAATCCTGAAACAGCTCTAAACATGTTTAGTATTTCAGTGTCAGAAAATGTCTGAGCGATCATATTTGCATAAAATAGAACCGTTATAGAATAGTCATATTTATACACACTCATATTTATATGTATACATAAATGTGCTTATTAGAAATACATACAATAAGTAAATTTGATATAAGTTATACAATGGCATGATCCAGACATGAGGAAAATCTACCCATTGATAGAACTCTAATAACATTTCTAGATGATATTTCGAGGCCATCTTCTTTTCAGACGCTTAGGAAGATCATCACTAATAAATTCACGCCATTCTTCAATTTCAGGCGTTTTTAAACTAATAATAACTATCTTAAAGTCTCCTCTGCTCGTTTTAAGTGATTTCTAAAGTGATTTAGGACTGTCTCTACCGTGGGTTTTAGTGGGGTGGGTCCAGCTGGGAAGGATTGCCTTTTTATCCCTTTTTTTATCAGGAGGGTTTCACGCCGTTTTCCGATTTCAGGTGTTTTTTAAATTAAATGTTGGAGTTTGGACTACTAGTGGGTTTGGAAGGTTAGGAAGTTTATCATGCAAGAATTTGTATCTGGTTCTCGCCAAATAGGAAACATGGAATATTGAGGTCCTGATGGATGACTTAATTTGTGACAAAGGAATGGACATTAAGGATTTTACGAAGGATTTTGTATTGCAAGGATTGGATACGAGAGAAATTAGAATGGTTAGTGGAAATCCAAAGCTCAACTCCAAAAGTCCAGATAGGATTTATTATAGTCATGTAGATCAGTCTTTTGTTAAAATTGGAATTTTAGCCCGTTTGTCTAGCAAGTATTGCAATAGTCAGAATCGAATGCAGTTTCCTGTCTTTTGAGTCCTGTGTGAGGATTCCAAGCAAGTTGTTTGTCCAGAAGTAGACCCAGATAGACTCCATTATTCTCAGTTCAGCTATAAAGTGGTACAGTACCTTTCGGCAGAATGTTCGAGTATGAAAGAATCTGTTCCTTAAATTTTTATCTAACCGTATAACTAAATAAAGGGAAAAGAAAATATAACAATATAAAGTAATAAGAATCATTATTTTGAAATAAACACAACTGGTAGCACACAAAATTGTGATGTTTGTTTTTTAAAAAATTAACATAAATCAACACTAACTAATAAATTCAAATTTGATAGCTCATTTTTTTTTCTTTATGGAGTATACACAATTCCTTTATTGGAAATTTCCCTGATTATTTACAGATTTACTGTTTCATTAGTAATATACATAATAAAAAAAATGTAGGAAAATAGTCCGGGTGGTGGTCAATACAAAAAAGTAAAAAAAATATATTTTAAACCTTTATTGATCGCCACCAGACTATCAAACAATCTATTACGTTAACTATTAATCTTCCGATAAAAAAAATATTCAATTTTTTTTTAGAGAATGTATATTACAAATTTTGAATAGTCTTTACTTATTTTAACTATAACATCCCTATTATCGTTCAATATGTCTCAAAACGACGATGCCTATAAAGTTAAAATTAATAATAGTAGTTTCCCTTATCCTATATACGGTATATAATATAATAAATATTATACGGTGTTATTTAATAAGTTTTTTTACATTTAGTTTTTTCAATAACTCGAAAACTATACATCTCATCGGATACTAGGGGTATTCATGATCTTTAGTTTAACATGTTAAAACGTGTTAAATGGATAAACGTATGTTAAATGGAGAAATATTACCTTCTTTTATCAAGTTAAAACGATATAACATGTAACATGGCTGAGAGTCTGTTACTAGGTCTGTTAAATGGAGAATGACGTGAAGAAACAGATCAGCTGAGCTTGTCATCGTTTTATTTATTGTCGTGTTAGGTTACTTACTCGTAGTTTGTGTTTTTTTTTTCTTTTGTCTTGTGTTTTGGACTTTTTGAAAAAGACAATCACTAGCCAAACTTTTACACTTCTACTTTTCACATATTTTAGGCATGTTGTAATAAATTACTGTACTCAAAATTTGGAAGTAAACAATAACACGAAGTTTTGGAAGGAAAGGTTACTAAACAAGTTGCTCAGAAAATCCGCTAGGATCTCTTCATGTATTTACCATTTAACATGACTTTAAATAGGGCTGCTCACAATGCTATAATAATAACATTTAACATGGTAAAACATTTTACATTTAACACAATATCATGAATACCCCTATTGTAGCCAATCATTTGAAAGAGAATTCTCTACAATACAGAAATAAATTTATCTCGGCAAATTAAAAATCGGCAGTATTAGTAAAAATTTGTGCTTAGTATCCACTTGTATTTTGTAAATACTATGCGTAGGTTTCCAGGAAAACCTTTTTATATTTATGTTAACATATAAGAGGATAGATACTATAGATACAAATCACTTATTGATCACTGTATCTCAAAGAGAGCTGTGAAGCTGAAATCATCGACGGTTTTTTTTAATAGTCATTATAGTTACCGTAGATATACAATAACCTTACACCCTTCTGTTTTATAATATCAATATAAATAAGCATAATAATATTGTAAATTTTCAAGCTTGGTTTCCTTAGATCACTAAATATTTCTCAGCTCCTTTTTAAATGCCACCTGACAAATTTTAGAAAAGATCATTACGAATTTCCAGGTATCTAAACTAGAAAAAAATGAAAACCAACGCACAATAAATCTGAACTTATTATACCAATTGGTATAAAACGAGAAAGATCTGTCGTAATCCTCAGAGACTATTTGCTTCGGAGAGGCGAGGCTTAACAGCCTTGGGAAAAGGCAATTTTAGGCTCGGGTTGCCATGGACATCTCTTAATTTTCTGGCTTCTTTTGGCAGGCTCTCGGATCATCCCAGATAAAGTTCTTAACGGCTTCCAATAAAGCTCTAAATCTGGCACTCCATGGAATTCTTTAAACCACAATAAGGTTATTTTAGGTTTTTATTATTTTTTTAACAAGAATAATTATCTGATGGATGATGCTATCACATCTTTTTAAACTTCATATGTTTCTAGCATTAAAGGAATTGTGTATACAGTTAAAATGATCTGTAGCAGGTTAGATGAGTGTCAACGTAATAAATAAAAATATATATATACCTATAAACATCAGGCTAAAAAGATACAAAAAACAACTAAAAATATTTTGGCATAAAAGGATAAAAAACAATAGGTAAATTAAAATTATATAAATATAAGTGAAAACAAAATAGTATACAAATGAAAGAGAAGAGTGAATAAAATAGTATAAATATAAAATAGGCAATGATAAGAATATAAAAAGTTATGCAAACTATTAGGTTAAAATAAAAAGTAGACGTAATAAAACGTATAATGGAAAAGTAGAAATGAGAAAAAAACTTAACAAACTAGAAAACGGAAAATAATTATTTCTTATTACGACTATTTTTCATTTTAACCTTATAGTTTGCATAACTTTTTATATTCTCATCATTGCCAATTTTATATTTATATAAAATTATACGTTTACCCCACTTTCTAGAGGTTTATCAGGGCTAAAAAGATATAAAAAACAACTAAAAATATTTTGACATAATAGGATAAAAAACAAAAGGTAAAGTGAAGTAAGGTTAAAATTATATAAGTATAAGTGAAAAAAAAATATATACAAATAAAAGAGAAGAGTAAATAAAATAGTACAAATATAAAATAGACAATGATAAGAATAAAAAGTTACGCAAACTATCAGATTAAAATGAAAAGTAGACGTAATAAGAAATAATTATTTTCCGTTTTCTAGTGTGTTAATTTTTTTTTCACTTATAGTTATATAATTTTAACCCTATCTTAATTTAAATTTTGTTTTTTATCCTATTATGACAAAATATCTTTAATTGTTTTTGTATCTTAGCCCTGATAAAACTCTACAAAAGAGGGCGAAACGTCGGAAAATAAATAGTTGTTAACTATTTTTGTTTTCTTGTGACCACTGCACCTATATCTTCTTCATATTTTTTTTTTAATATACGTAGATGTTTTAAAAGAGCGTAAAGCAATGTTCTTAGCGTTTTTTTTTCTTTAATCACGGCTTATTTTCTTAGTGTTTAAGCTACCCTTTAATGATTTAAGATGATCTTTTCATGCTTATAATAAAACTTATACAATAAAATAAAACATAACCCATTACTCCGTAGTACCAAGTTAACACTATTAAAAAAATCAATATTTATAATAGAGCTAAAATAATCCAAATAGTTTTATTTCAACTTTTTAAAGATATTAAGATTTTTTTTTTCCTACAGAAAAATGTTTTATATAAATGACTAATATTGATAGAACAACCTGTTGTATAATTATAAGTAAGCAATAATTTATTTATCTGAGGTATCTATAACATAATGGGAGAACAGTGTACCTAGTATAATATAGTATACGAGCAGTGCGAGAGAGAAAATGTTAAATTGCCTTGAACAGAACAAGGTTGTCGGGAAATGTCTATATGTCACACACCTGACACCTTTACTTAGCTCTACGTTTCCCTACTATTTATAATTTATAATTTATAATATATAGTTATATGTGTGTGTTTGTTATTAAACACCAACCAAAAAGACTAAGGAAAAACGTTATGAGGACAATTAAGCCCACCTTTTTTAAATATAAAATTATAACAAAATAAAAAAAAATCATAGTTCTATTCTATATAACACTTATTTAACGTTTCGGCCATTTTCAAACATTTTAATGTTCACCCCAGATAACAAATTAAAATTTATTTTCAAGTATAGAGCTAGATATACTAGATCTAAAATATATATATTTTTTTCTCCATGAAAAAAAAAAACCTCCATGAAATTTAATTATAAAACATGGATCCCACTTAAAAACTATATATATATATATATATAGAGAGAGAGAGAGAGATAGAGAAAGAGAGAAGCCAAGTACATCAAAGGCGATAGTGAAATTAAACTACCCTTTTCTACGAAACATTTGCGATAGTTTCGATAAATCTGTTTAAATTACCCCAAAAGTGAAAGGTACTTCAGGGATTAGAAAGTTTGCAGAAATAGTCACAAGTTCCAAAAATAACATTTTAAATATATAAATGACCATTTTTGACAGAAATCGGTAGAATGTAGAAAACTATGTTTATGGTGTTGTAATTGGCAGTAAGGCTCTAAAGTTTTTCTGAGTAATATTTGAAGAATAGATAATTTAGCCATTGCTAACCTATTCCGACCAAGCAGAGGAATATTTCCATGAATTCGTAAAACATTCACTTTTTTATTTAAAAAATATATGTTCAACATATAGCATGTATATATTTATTTGAATGAAAATGAATTATATATAATTAACCATTTTATTTTTTTTAAATTAGTTCACAACACCAAAATGTAAAAAAAAATTAATATTGCTATGAGTCCCTCAGACCACCTGTTAATGTGTGGGTTGGGGGGTTAATGTGTAAGGACTTGTACAAAATATTTGTAAAACTTTGTTATTTGTAAATATAATATATAAATATCAGTAAATAAGAATTAGGTTCCTGCATTGAGCATGTTTCTCAGATACTGTTGAGCCAATACATTCAATTTGATTTAACATAAAATAAAAATGTATATATTTATCTTTTTAAAACAATAAATGTAAGCAAATTTGAAATTACAATGTATGTTAAGGCTAGCACAGTATGATTTTTACAACTATTATTATATCACTCTAATATTTTAATATTGTAATATGGCTTTATCATAATTTTATTTTATTTTTCGATTTATAATTCCATAAATTTCCCAACAATAGATTATCATGCTACTTTTTTTAAAAATAAATTAATATAAATATTATATTTTTTTTTTATGTTTCTTAGTAACCAGATCTGTTTAGAGAGCCTTACATAGTTTTAATTACAAGTTAATAATTATTTTGGATTAATTTACTAAATTAGCTCTGATAATGTGAGGGTTTAGATTCCTGGAAAAAGACATCCTGACGATTTTTAATTCTATAATTATTCAATAATTTCAATTGATAGAAAGAAATTAGTAAAAAAAAAAAAAAACTGAAGACTTTGTCTTCAGAAGGGTGTTTTTGTGTGAAGATTCTTTCATGATATGGTCAAAAATTAGTTTTGGGTCGGGTCACTCCGACGAAGTACAACTAGGGGGTTTCGTTTTAGTTCCTCTATCCCTAGCCATTTATCGGGAGTAGAGTTATCCAGCCGTTTGGTTTCCGTCCAAACCAAATGCCTCTTCAGTCTGGAAGAACTACTGAAAATAGAGCGAAGAATCCTAAGAAGAATCAACGGCCACAAAAAGACACAAGAAGGATACAGGATTAGGAGACTGAAATTCCACGGACATATGGTAAGAATGGCCCCGGAAAGACTAAACAAGTAAATACTCCAAAAAATCCATTTTTACTAAAGCTCAGGAGGATATATCAGACGGATGAAGGAAGAAAGAGAAAGAATAGGAATAACGGACCAGGACTGTCTGGACGGAGAAAGATATAGGAAAAGACTGAAGGGAATCGAGGTTCTTGTGGGAAAGAGAAATTCGAAAAAGGGGGTTGATGGGGCACGCAGAGATAAATGAGGGGAAAATGGAAGGAAAGGAAAAACAAAAGCATGAGGGAAGCCAAAAGTACTGATATTTGCGTGAAAAAATAAAAAAAATAAAATTAATAAATAAAAATGAAAATTATAATTATAGTTCATAACAGAATGTCTTCGAGATGAAGTTGAATTTCCTACGTTGTAAGCCTTAACCTTAAACTTCTAGTAACTGGGAATGGAATTTTTCAAAACCTTTTTTTTTTTTATGAATGCATATACCAATACCACTTATATTTCAAAATCCAATATTATTTATAAACCAAGGGGTATATATCACTTTGAAATTAACAAACCCTTAGATATACGATATTATTTCTTATTTTAAAAAATAAATAAATAAAAATAGATAAACATAATAGATTGTTATTCTACACATTGATCAGTAATTCGTTCAATACTCCCATTTTAAATAAAAAAATGTGAGGCCAATAGCACAGATGTGAATTGAATTTAAATAAAGGTTAAAGGTAGAGAGAAACTCGCGAACCTTTCGTAATTCCTTAACCCTTGCTCTCCTAGTATATTTTTTAAATATTTTATTTAAATTAAACAAAATTCTTATAAAATAAATTAATGAGATATAAAAGTAATGTAAAATTTCAGATCTTGGCGATCAAAGTTCCAAACTGACTGGCTGAATAAATATAACTTAACGTCTTGCTAGACTACACAATAATCTTGTATCTATTTAAATATTTCCTGTTTCAGATCAGTCCTACATTTACTAAAAACATTATTTTTTTTTTATTTATAATCTTAAATACTTTCTTGAGACTGGTTAGTGTTGTTTAAATAAATAATTTAAATTTTATCCATTATAGTCACAAAACATTTTATTTTATTTCCAAATCCGACGATTCGGACAATCTTAATACAACTTTTACTAATAATTTAAATTTAATTGTACTAAATAATTTAAAAACACTACTTCATGCAGGCTATTCTGCCCAGGTCAATTCAACAATTTCTCTTATAAGTCAATTGTCACTTTTTTTTTTTAAATATCTTTATTGAAATTTACAACTGCATATTACATAATACATTCAGTAAATTTTATCTTAGTTAAAATGGAGTGTTAAAGGCGTGTAGCGCAACTACACATTGGTAGCATATTTTTTTCACATTGAAACAAAAATTAAAATTCTTTATCACAGTCACATATTTGTTGAAATTTATCACAACAAATTGTTGGTAACGAAAAATTGGCCGAAACGTCGGACTTGTAAAAAAAATAAAATGTTTTGAGACTATAATGGACACAATTTAAATTATTTATTTAAAAAACATTATTTTTTTTTTAATTTAACAAATCCACATGCTGTCTATGTTTGAAGCAATGTTCAGATAAGATGAAACGACGTTCATTTTAAAAACCTAATCTGTCCTTTGCAAAGAGTTCATAGCCCGAACTATAGTCTGTTTTCTCCCCCTCAGAATCTTATATTATCGCAGATTTTACATTACCAAAGGATCAAGACCACTTTTAAGACTTTGACATTTGATATGCAAATCTAAGTATCGGTTACCTTCTTTCAGGATTTAGCCGTTCTTTTTTTTATTATGATTCAAAATTCCTTCAAGCGTTTCATGTGGTACCACAGCACTTTTTTTTTACAATTTTGTTTTGCTATAAAAATGCCATCATTTTTTTAAGTGCTGTGTAAATTTATTTATCGAAAGTTCAAAAAGGGCCCAAAATATATCTAAACGTGGTTAGTATAAATGTTTTTCTTTTTTAGTATAAGTAGCGGACAATAAAGCATAAATAAATAAGTGATTATTCTTGTATCCGAATTTATCGCCTATACAAACAATGGTAGTATATGCTTTTTAAATTGGTAAACAATTTTTTTTTAATTCATTAGTCTAGACACTTTTTCTTCTTATATTAGACATTTTTGTGGAAACCTATGCTTATTAATTTTTAATTAACTTTATTTATAAATTGTTTTTATTAACGGCTCGAGGTTGTTCTCCCATCTTCGGGATAAATTACCTGAAATAATTTTACCATCTCATAAAACAAACACCTTTGTTTGAGTATGAATATTGCTCTTTAAATATATAATAGTTGTTTTGTTTTTTTACTTTATTAGTAATTAAATTTTCTTTCTAAATATCCTTTGGATATCTATCCAAGATTCTATATTTTGTCCTTAATTAAAATATTTCATAATGTACACTACTTTAAATTATTTTAGTTAGTCGTTAGGGCTTTAAAGCGTAAAACCCAATGGTCATCAACTACCCATTTGAGTACTTGATGACTCAAATACTTATTTTAGTTTCACTCCATTACTACTAATCCTAGAAGATATTACAATATTACAAATACATTTTCCGGGATTTAGCCCTGATGAAATCCAACAAAGTGATGCGAAAGGTTGGTTACTAATAACTAGTTTGATTATTATTGATAGATATCAAAGGGACAATTCAACTACTAATGAGGTAAAAAGAGTTATGTGTTAAAACGAAGGTTTTTAGCCCCCGAAACATAGATGAAAAAATACCTAAAATAAGAATAAAACCCTTCTAGTTTGAAAAGTATATTATATATTATATAATAGTAGGTTTTCACCAGAACTGATCCTCAAAGGTAAAAATGTAAAATGGAATCCTGCCAGTGAAACAGTAAGATACCTGGGAATTCACCTCGACGGTCACCTTACCTGGAACCACCATATCAACATTAAGCTAACTCAAACCTCCACAAGGTTAGCAATGCTATATCCTATCTAAATAAAAAAATCCAAATTAAAACCAGAAACTGCAAATCTTATTTTTAAAACAATTCTCAGGCCACTGCTGATGTATGGCTGTGAAGTCTGAGGAGCGGCATCCTTTACGAAAAGGAAAAAATTACAATATTTTCAAAATAAAATCATAAGAATTGCAATGGATGCTACTTGGTTTGTAAGAAACAGCCAATTTCATGGAGAATTACAAAATTAAATAAAAAAAAGGTTCATGAAGTTCCACTCCCAGTTACCAACAGTTAAAGGAACAGTGTCCTACAACTTGGGAAACCCAACCACTATCCGAAGACTGAATCCCAGGCTGCTCAAGGACATCCTGTTATAAGTTCGATTCTATTTTATTTATCTATTCTCGTTTTATTCATTCATTTTAATATGTTGAACTCTCTATTTGTGTGTTTTAACGTATTTATTCATTAAATTATTTTATTTTATTAATACTATGTTTTTTTTTTAACTTATTTATCCATTCAAGTGTTTCCTGTAACCGGTTTTTTTTATTATATTTTCCTTTTAATCTATGTGTTATTCTTATTCTCGTAAAATGTATCTAGTTGTTTGTTCTTGGTAGACTGATCTACTGCTGTGACTATGAATGATGGTCTGATCTCACATTACCGTCTAATATTGAATTTTTTTAGCGGGTCACTGAAGAGGATCTAGGAGGGTGAACTCCGGAGAGCAAATTTGTTGATCGGGTGAATTAAATATTGTGAAAGGGTGAAATTGGAGGAGCAGAAATGAGAAGGAAAAATAGGAATGAATGAAACATTTGTATTGGTTGTACAGACCGAAATGGATTGTAAAAGGAAACTGTAGAGGTGAAAAAAAATTGTTTATTATATCCTATTATTGTATATTTTTTTTTTATGATTATGCCATGTATGTGTAATGTATATATGTCCGATTACGGATTGACAAGTATGCTGTGTGAGATGGCAACCTAATGTATTTAGGCAGCATAGATAAATAAATAAAGTATTTCTCTCTCTCTCTATCAGATCTGTCTACAATTTTTTTTTTTCCATCGTTTTCTTAAATTAATTTTTTCCATTAGTAGTCAATTATTTATTTTGTTAAATCCATAAATGTTATTAACCTTACTTCTATATTTTATTAAAGATTATTATTCTAATCTATTTATTTTATATTTTCTTTTTTTTTTTATTTATAACATTGTATATAGTGAGGGAAGCCTTTACAATGAGACCATAATCAATTGTTAAAAAACTTGCATTAACCAATCAAACTATTTCATCAATTCACTCGCGATTAAGGTCACTTAAAAATCCTTTATGTTGATATCTTCAGGATCAAAAATCTGAAATAATTTTATTGGAAGATAATTAGTTGACCGTATGGGACTAATTGTCGGAAGGCGATCCGAGTCATGGCCAAGAAAGATAAGCCAATAAAAGATAAAATGTTTATTATTAATAAACGTTTCGCCTCACTTTACATCGCTTCATTAAGGCTGAATCATGGAAAATATATAAAGAAAAACACCTTTTTTATTTTCCAATATTCAGGAGCATTTTATGTTGTACCATAGCTCTGCTTTTGCAATTTTATGTTGCTGTTTAGGTCCCATAATTGTGTAAGTTTATTTAACTTCAAATGTTTATGAAAGTTCAAAACAGTTCTGGGATAAATTTAAATAGAGTTTAATTTAATTATTATTAAAATAATAATAATCTATTTATTTTATCTTTTCTTTTTTTAATTTATAATATTGTATATAGTCAGTGGAGCCTTTACAATGAGACTATAATCAATTGTTAAAAAAAATTACATTAATCATGTAAGGCCCCCCCAGACCTGACCTAGTATTAAATAAAAATAAATAAAAAACTAGGTATATGGACCATTGTTATATAACTATTTCCACGAGGACTTGCCAAATTGATAAGTAGACGAAAATACGCATTTTCTTTTAAAAATTAAAAAAAAAAAATTAAGTCTGAATTGAACAATATTAGGCTTTAAATAAATTATTAATAAGGAAAAAGTATTTTGGTAAAACATTATCACTGAATTGATATCAATAATATTAACGATAATCATATTTGGTTATAAAGTAATCATATTCACTGTCGACTTCGCATTGCCCAAATGTATACTGATCCTTCCCAGGAGAAATCGCCAAAACAATCTTCTTGGATGTTAATAATTATGTTAAATATCTTATTACATCTCCTGGACTTGACCACGATTAATGAACTTACACTGCACTTATAAAATTACGGCGCCTAAACGGCAACATAAAATTGCAAAAGCAGAGCTATGGTACAACATAAAATGCCCATTAAAAAATAAAGATATTAACATAAAGGATTTTTAAGTGCCCTCAATCGGGAGTGAATAGATGGAATATATTGATTGGCTAGTACAAGCTTTCCTAAATTTACGTTCATACCATACTTCTCAAAATCAGTAAATTTATATGAAGTACCATTTTCATTAATTAATTACAATTAGTACTTGTGATAGTTTAAATTTAAAAAAATGTTCTGCTCTAATACTTCGGAGTTGGTTCGATGAAAGTTTGTGAGTTGTTTCTGATAAAATGGGAATCAAAATTATAGAGGACTAGTAACAACAAAAAGATGAAAACGAGCCACTAATGTCCCGCTTTAATCAGAAACCAGTTTGGCAACCTCCACTCCAGGACATTGTTTCAAAAATATCTAAATTTATTGCAACGTAGCACTCAAGCAACATTCCAAATGGCTGAGTGTTTTGATAATGAATTAAAAAATAAGAACGAGATTATAACGAATTGAGAAAAAAAAAATGAGCATTATGCAGTGTTCTGCATGAGGAACATGCACAACCAAGTCTGTAAAAAATAAATAAATAACTGTATAGCACTTCAAAACTACATCGATTTGTATTAAAACCGTGATAGTCAATAATGCTTCATATAGAGGTCTATGATTAATAATAATAAAAGCTCAACAAGCTCGAACGTTCGATGCCGATACTAAAATCTCTATGCAGCGCTGCAGTAATGCCTACCCAAACCTATATCAATCTCACCAGTCTTGATGCAATCCTCCCAATTACGCTTCGGGCTATCAGTCCAACGTTTATGCGTCGGTTCAGCGTTGACCTTAGTACAAGAACCGGGAAAAAAGGCAGTTATCTCACCCCAATTTTTTATTACTTTAATGAAAACTAGTTATAATTACTAGTCAAAACTGATGAGTCTGCCAAGTATAGACAGGGGGAATAAAAAATTGCGGCTGTTTAAGAACCATAAAAAACACTAATTTTTCATTCGGAGCTCTATATCTTAAAAACTACCAACAACACGAGAAAATCTAAGAGATCATTATTTAAAGAAGAGTAAATTTATTGAAATATTAGTCCTAAAAGAACTATTTACGTCCAATAGTTCTCAAGATATAGCTTTTTAAAAAGCAAAATTTCTTAAAAATCTACTGAAAAGTTAGTAGTTAATTAATTTATTTTGAGAATTCTATATCTCAGGAACTATGAGGCGTACAGATGTCTATTATCACTCAAATTAAAGCTAGTTTAATGAACTATAAAGAAATTTATGAACTTTACCTTCGTATTAATATTAGTTTTCATGATATTTGCTAAAATAAATTGATTTATTGTTGTCCGGACAATAAGTTTGATTTATGAAAAACTTTATTTCAGAAGTACAGATGTCTGCCAGCAATCAAATTAAAGCAACGTTTATCTTTGTAGGGCTAGTAGTTTTTATGATATTTGACAAAATGAATTCACAAAATGTTAATTTCTAGTTGGTCGTATAAAATGTTGGATTTTTGGAATAATATACCTCTAGACCCAAAAGACGCACATATTGTCTGCTAACTCTAAAAATAAGGAAAATTTAACTTACTATAAAGTAGTTTATGACACTTATCATCGTAGGGGTGGTAGTTTTTATGATATTCACATATGAAAATAAATTTGGGGAATGAAAATTTGTCCGAACAACTAGAAATCAATTTATTTCATGAAAACTACTACTGCTACGAAAATAAACGTCATAAGCTACTGAATAGCTCATTAAATTAGCTTTAATTCGAGTGCTAATAAACATCTGTACATCAAATGGTTTTTGAGATATAGATTTTTCAAAATACGTTCACTAATTACTGATCTTTTAGTACGTTCCATACAATATTTTTATGAAATTCTGGTTTTTAAAAAGCTATATCTCGCGAACTATTGAACGTAAATAGCTCTATTAGGGCTTACATTTTAGCAAATTTACTCTACTTCAAATGATGCTCTCTTAGATTTTATATTGTTTTGGTAGTTGTAAAGACATAAAGCTCTGAATAAACAATTAACGTTTTGAAACAGGCGTGATCTTTTATCCCCCCCCCCCTATACTTGGCAGACTCATCAATTTTGACTAGTGATTATAGTTTTCAATCAAGTAATCAAAAATTGAGTTTGAAATAACTGCCTTTTTTCCCTTCTTGGGCTCTTGTACTATTTGAAACATAGTTAATTCAACATCAAAAAATTATAGGAACGGGATTTATAGTGAGTATTAAAATCGCTCAATATAAATAAAGAAGCTCATATTGACAATAATGGTTCAGAAGACTTTTAACTTTAATCCCTGTTGTTAACTTAACTTTATTCCTGACTATTGTTAGTGTTTGTTAATGTAAAACTTGTTATAAAATAAAACAAAGAAAGAAAAGTGGTTCAGATCTGAAAAAGGTATACTTGGTTTATCTCAGATATCTTCACGGTAACTTGATCACTGCAATGCTTTAATTAGAATTATATTTATGGGGTATATTTCCCGTAGTTCGGTTGTGTGAGTGGACTTATCAATTTTTTTCGTTCGTCTATTTTACACCAAAAAATAAAGATTTTCGAAAACCTGAAGACGCTTTTCTTTCTTTTGTGTAAGATACCACCTTTCGCAAACAAAAAGAACAGTAAAAAGGATAATTATGTAAATTACAACGTTTAATATCCTGAACAAAAGACGAGAGCAGAGCAATTACGAAATTGAAAAATAACAAATATTTCAGGTTTTTAAAATACATAAATAAAATACACGAATGCAAAATGCTGTTCATATGCAAGGTTATTACCTTCTGTGTTTACAAAGCATTTGAAGGTATTTTAGATTTGAGTCAAGTGGGGAACGAGTGGGCTTTAGGGGATGTTCGGTATTTGCCAACAGGTAGTAATGTGTTTCGCGACAACGAGCCTATCCCACCTACGTCACGGACAAAAACACCTGAACGACCTCCGGAAGGCCGGCGACTGCACAGGTAGGAAAGAGGCTCCCAAGACTGCCTTGGGAAACCCCGAACTAACCGTTCACAGGAAACATGTAACAGTACCGAGTCAAAAACACCGCATTCCATTGCGCTTAAGTAATTAACCAACTCTTCAAAATGAGTCTCGATTTCGAGAAATAATAAATATTCTTGACGCGAGCGGACTTGCGAGTCATCGGCGAATTCGGGGCAACTTAGAGGAATTCGATGTAGCAAACCTCTTACGTCGGTTCGGTTTCGGGGAGGTTTACTAGTAATTTTTCTTAGTAATTTGTAGCATAGAATCAGGTGCGGAAAATTATGTCAGTAAAAGTGATCTGCAGTTAAAGTCTTCCAAGAAAGAATTACTTATTTTGAACAATTTTCTCTTTTAGGTAGATAAGAACAAAACCTAACGAAATTGTGCCAACAAAATGTTATAAAAACTGTACCGAACTTATTTTATTTTTTAATAAATAATTCAAAACACTATCCAATTATAGTCTCAAAACCTTTATTTCTTTTACACGTCCAACGTTTCGTCCAATTCGGCCATCTTCAAGGACAATCTACTACAAAAAGTTTCTATTGTATGTATGATCCTACAAACAATTTAAATACTTAATATTAATATTTATAATTTACCTTACCTCAATATCACTATGAAAACATATAATTTAACACTTTAAAAACTTCATTCAGGCTATTCTGCCCAGGTCAAATTTAACAAAAAATAATTTTTACCTAATGTTTTAAATGTTTTCATAGATATAAATGTTTTGACCTGGGCAGAATAGCCTGAATGAAGTTTTTAAAGTATTAAATTATATGTTTTCATAGTGATATTGAGGTAAGGTAAATTATAAATATTAATATTAAGTATTTAAATTGTTTGTAGGATCATACATATAATAGAACTTTTTGTAGTAGATTGTCCCAGAAGATGGCCGAATTGGCCGAAACGTTGGACGTGTAAAAGAAATAAAGGTTTTGAGACTATAATTGGATAGTGTTTTGAATTATTTATTAAGAAATTACCAGTCTCAAGAAAAAAGTTTAAGATTATAAATTATTTTATTTTATTGGAGAAGTTTGTCGGGGGTGCGGTCAGCAAAGAACAACATAAATAAACAAAACCATATTTATTTATTTTACGCCGACGTTTCGACCTGAGTTTCAGGTCTTCATCAGGGGTTATGGCGTAGGAGGTAGGCCTGCAACTTATTTTTATTTTATCCATTCATTTATTTCTTTTTATGTCTTCAGTATATCAATAAGTTTATAAATAATTCATAAATAAATAATAATTAATTTGAAACCAATATTACGTTTTTATATAGGTATTAAATCTGTATTGTGGTTAATATAGGAGAGGTAAAAGATTTTTTAGAAGTGAAACTAAGTTCATATTAGTTTTTGTCATCTCAAGAAACGCTTAATCAAAAATTTTTGAAAAAAAACCTTTTTAGCCCAAAATAAAGTATGTATGCCTATTAAATCTAAAATAGATGAAAAGAGCAATTGTTCAGTTTTCTGACAATTGTATTAACTTAGAAATAGAATAAAAAATTAAGGAGTTACGAAAGATTATATGAACAATGGACAACGGAATTAAGTTCAAAAATTTCTAATTTTTAACTTCTTTGAAAAATGGTATCTAAAGGTTTCAGATGATGCTATAAACGAATATCATTTGCTTTTTCATAAAACAATTTTTATTTTTACATATTTTACTGAAATTCTTGTTTTTTTTATTGAAAGTAGATAGTTGACCGTATGAAGTAAATTGTAGGAAGATAGTCCGGGTGATGGTCAAAAAAGCTTTCAAAATAGTAAAAGAAAACTATTGTTAACCAACGTTTCACCCCACTTTGCAGGGCTTCGTTAGGTCTAAATGAAAAAAAAATTATAGAATTCACAAAAAATTAAAATAAAAAAAATTTCAAAAGAATTTTTATGTGTAAAATGTATCTTAAAAATAAATAATAATAACAATATAAGGAAGTATACTTGTAGGTCGACTGGAAACAAGTTACTTGAAGAAGTTTATCGGGGGGTGCGGTCAGCAAAGAACAACATAAATAAACAAAACAATATTTATTTATTTTATGCCGACGTTTCGACCTGAGTTTCAGGTCTTCATCAGGGATAGTGGCGTGTAAAGGGGACGGTAAGCAACTAACCACATTGGCATAAAATAAATAAATATTGTTTTGTTTATTTATGTTGTTCTTTGCTGACCGCACCCCCCGATAAACTTCTTCAAGCATTAATCTACGGTCAACTATCTACATCTCATTATGGAAACAAGTTACTAATAGATATAACCAGGTGCGATAAAAGTTCTATGTACATATCCAGACTAATGAATTGTAGGGGAATACACATTAAAAATAGTTATAAATGTGGTAAAGAGGCAGATGTAAAAGGTAGAACAGATAGCTGAAGTATAGTAATATGTAAAAGGGAGATATTAAGAGAATTAATAAAAGTAAACTATAAACATAGGGGTATCACCTGTCAGATTAGAGGTATTCATGATATTGTGTTAAATGTAAAATGTTTTACCATGTTAAATGTTATAACCACATTGTGAGCAGCCCTATTTGAAGTCATGTTAAATGATAAATGCATAAGAGCTCCTAGCGGATTTTCTGAGCAACTTATTTAGTAACCTTTCCTTCCAAAACTCATGCTATTGTTCACTTTTAAGTTTTGATTACAGTAATTTATTACAACATGCCTAAAATAAGTGAAAAGTAGAAGTATAAAAGTTTAGCTAGTGATTGTATTTTTTAAAAATGTCCAAAACACAAGACAAAATAAAACGGTGACATCCTCAGCTAGTCTGTTTCGTGACGTCATTCTCCATTTAACAGACCTATTAACAGACTCTCAACCATGTTACATGTTATATCGTTTTAACACGGTAAAAGAAGGAAATATTTCTCCATTTATCACCAAAGTTTCTTTCCCATTTAACACGCTTTAACATGTTAAACTAAAGATCATGAATACCCCTTTGGAAACAGAATAGACGACTGAGAAAAGGTAAGTCAGGTAGATCTTTTAACACTTCCTAAGGTTTAGCGTAGGAAATTTTCTATTGAAAATTCCTTTTTGGAGAAAATGATCGGGGACTGCGGTCAGAAAAAAAACAAAAACATAAATAAACAAAAAATATTTATTTAAGCCGACGTTTCGACCTGAGTTTCAGGACTTCATCAGGGATTCTAGGACTCAGTTTTAGCCAAGATTCCTGGCTAGAAGCCCTAAAGACGTGAAACGTCTGTATAAATAAATAATTTTTTGTTTATTTATTTATTTTTTTGTTGGCCGCACCCCGACCATCTTTTCCTACCAGTAATCTACGGTCAATTATCTACACCTAATTATGAAAATTCCTTCATTGACCCCACTCAGACTATCTTCCTACAATTTCTTTTTTGATGTTTTTTAAATTAAAAATCATTTAATAGAATCATTAACATGTTTTTCTTATTCTTGAGGAAGAGACAAATTGAATGGTATATAATAACCCTGAAGAAAATTTATATTCCCTGAGTTCCGTACCAAAAATGTTTAATTTTGTCTGCAAAAGGAGAAATCGGAATAACTTATAACCTTCCCGTGAAAATGTCCCGTGATGAACGGTATGGCAGAACATGAAGTATCTACAAACAA
Organism: Halyomorpha halys; assembly: GCF_000696795.3. Lineage (NCBI taxonomy): Eukaryota > Metazoa > Arthropoda > Insecta > Hemiptera > Pentatomidae > Halyomorpha > Halyomorpha halys. Next base: position 264,527 of record NW_027106991.1, read on the forward strand.
ATATTTGTAGCAATAAATAATTTTTACAGTCATCAAACTCAAAATTTTAAGAGATGACTACAATATTTCATATTGTACTGCCTGTAACCGAACTGAATATCGTAAATCATTTTCGGTGACGAGAAGTCATCTGGATATGACGGGTGTGTGTTGGTGACTACTTGGGAAGGAATGTTCCTTCTAAATTGGTCCTTTCTCCGCAGAGCGCAGCTAATAGTTTATGAAGAACAGCTTTATGGATGTCTGCTCGCCCCGTTGACCTCAAAGGACAAATTACATTCTTACTGATCATGAGTCACTAACACTCGATTATGTATAAGATAGATTTAAGGGTTTAAAGCTTTCCATTTTCTGTTCTTAAGCTAATCAGGAGGTTCTAGAGCCGTTGATTTTTAAAATTATTTTTATCTTCCAACTTATTGCTTTACCTTTATAAGAAAAAAAAATTGGTGCAGAGCGCGCATCACACAACTTTCACTTACAACCCTACTCGCTATTATTATTTATATAATATTATATATTACTTCCTCAAGTTTTGTGTAGATTGGAGAAAAAAATAAATTAAAAAAATTTAGTGCGGTGCGCACAACACACAACTTTCATTTACAAGAGCCTAAGAGGAGAAAAAAAAGATTATGTATAGTTAATAGTAAAAATTGATGAGCCTGCTAATTATAGGGGGGGGGGATAAAAAATGGCGTATGTTTCAAATGTTGGGATCTAAATATCTTTAAAACTACCAACAGCACCTGAAAACCTAATAGAACATCATTTACAGAAGAGTCAGTTTGCTAAAATATGAGCCATATTATTTACGTTCAATAGTTCTCGAGATTTTTTAAAATGCCACATTTCATAATAAAATGGAAAATCAGTAGTCAGTGAATTTATCTTATGCAGTCTATATCTCTGGAACCATTTAAATTAAAGCTAGTTTAATATCAACTTTTTTTTATTTTGGAGTAATCATAAAAACTATTATTCCTACGAAAATAAAAATTAGAAACTACTTTAAATTATATTCAACGAGCATTAATTTGAGTGCTTATAGACATCTGCACCCCTAATGATTCCTGAGATATAGTTTCCTCTAAATTAATTAAAAAACTATTTTTTTTTTTTTTATAATTTTATGAAATGTTGCTTTCTAAAAAACTAAAAATCTGGGAAACTATTTAACGTAAATAGCTCTATTAGGGATCATAATTTAACAAATTTACTCTATTTTAAATTATGTTCTATCAGGTTTCCTAGTGCTGTATGTAGTTTTAAACCTATAGAGCTTGGGAAGAAAAATTAATTGTTTATTAACTAATTATTTTTGTATTCTCCCCTAACTATACTCGCCAGGCTCATCAATTTTGACTAGTAATTAAATATAGTTTTCATTAAACTTATCGAAAATTGGGGTGAAACAACTGACTTTTCTCCACGTGGTTCTTGTACTATTACGTACATTCCCAAATTTTGTGTACATTGATAGGCTCGTATAAAAGTTAAGGCGAAAATTATGAACGACAAATCTCAATTTTTCAGTTGCTATAAAAATTCTTATATCAGGTTTCCTCGAGGTGGTAATAACGGACATAAACTTTGTTCCTGACAAGAGAACGAATGTTTAACTAACTCCATCTGTCTCAGCTTTTTCCGAGTGAATAAAATTTATATTTTTCTCCTTAAGTTATTCTTAAAATTCTTTAAACATTTTTTAAATTAATGATCTTGACTAGAAGAATTTCTAGAAATTAATATGAAATTGTCGAATGAACGACAACGACGTTTCGGGGTTAGCCCCCATCTTCAGGTTGCTAGAAAATAAATTCAACAAAATTTAACATTACTACTATATCACATTATTCATTAAACTATTCATAAACTATTTACCTAATTAACTTTTTTATATATAATATATAATTAACTCCTTATATGTCATTTTATGCTAATATTAAACATATTATTGTCAGTAATTGAAAACTTTTTATAATATCAACTATTATACCTTTCAAATCAAGGAGAATAATTACCTTCCTGAAGGTTATCTTTCACAATGATAAAAACCAAATAGACAATGGCAATAATCTCCTACTTCTATTACCACAAAGATGAACAATTTAACAATTTATTAAAAAACAATTTTTATAAGATTATGTTCATTCGTCAATTTCAAATTAGTATAAGTATTTTCTTTTTAGATTAATTTTTATTAATATATTCTTGTTTGAGAGTGGTTTAGTTTATTTAAAAACAAATTTGATCCTTTTTTCTCAACTTTATTCTTTTCAAAACCTTCCAACGTTTCGACTCTCAGGTCATTTTGTTGAAGGTAGGTTCTGTTTTAAGGTTTGCAAATGTAAATGAAAGAAAGAAGAGAAATGGTTAGTACAAGTTTTAAATTTAAGAAAGAATTATATAGAAGAATTTATAGATGGGACAAAGGCAATTAGCCGGCATTTTTAAGAATTTTAAAAGAGAAAATGACAACAAAATAAAGGTATCCTTGAAAATGACCTGAGGGTCGAAACGTTGGAAGGTTTTGGAAAGAATAAAGTTGAGAAAAAAGGATCAAATTTGTTTTTAAATTTTCTTTTTATTCATACTTTATTATTTCTAACAATAAACAAATAGAAACAAACTATTTATGTTTTTCAAATAAACAAAATTAAATATACTTCAAAGGAAGATTTATTAAAAATTCATCATTTTTGTCATCATCATTTTCAGTGAGGATAAGACCGATCTGCTTTAAAGAGAATTTGTTCATTCACATTGAGAAATTTGATTAATGCAGAATTTAATCAAAATCATTAGAGACGTTTTATCAAAAAAGTTGCTGTCAGATCCCTGGCCTATACCCGTCTTAAATATGTAATTTAACTGACGCACGACTTTTCGATTTTGAGTGAGGATGAGTGTACACACACAGACAATTTTACGAGACTAGGTTATTTGGACTCAGGGGACCTCAAAATGTGCTATGCAGTCAAGAACACGAATTCGAAACTTTCTCTTACTAGATTACTTAAAATATAGATAAGTGAAAGTAAAAACTATGACATCCCTATTAGGATAGGTATGATGTCGGATAGGGAAAAATGACGCGAAGAAAAGAAGTTACGAATACAATGACTCTAGTAAGAAGAGATGCGGTAGTTACAGCCAAGCAGGGTAATCAGTGAGATGACTGGCCGCAAGCAATTAGAACAAGTGACTGGCTGAGAGATCCACTTCTTCCTCGAGTGCATAGTACGCTCCAAGAATAACAAGAAGCTAGTCGGATAACAATGAGCAAACTGGAGTATTGCTAAGTATTTTTTTAAAAGCTAAAGGTTATATTACTAATATAATAATCATATACATTTAATTATATAATTTTTCTACAAGAAAATGATGTTTTAGTAGAAGTGCAACAGACTTTAACTAATCCGAACCTGGCAAATCCATTCTATAATCCGTACAACAAAAAAAATTAAGATATGATTTCATGTATGTAGTTAATTATTTTTCCTCCTTTTTTCTCTTTTCTAAATATTACTAATTGTTAAAAGTTTGGCCAGTTCAATTAGAATACATCTTGATAGGCTGTGATTTGATCAGCGTGTGAGCATCCATTAGAAAATTTTAATACTTATACTACTATCCAAATAAGATAATACAAAAAGAGTATAAAAAATAAATTAATAGCCTCAGTTTCGATTAAAGTGACTTTATAATGGCCGGTTATACAGAATTGCAGGTTTTTATTTTGACCATGAGGATACTTTATGGAGTGATATTTTTCAGCGATTTATTGTCTACTATTGATCTTTTCATTCTTATCTTAACTAACTTACTATTTTTCCCATCTATTTTTCACTTTTCTAAATTCTTTTACATTTGACTAGTTCTATTAGAATACACCTTGATAGACGATGACTTGATCAGTGGGTGAGCGTCCATTAGCAAATGTTAATACTTATATTACTATCCAAAAAAGAAAAAAAGGGTATAAAAAAAAAAAATTAAAAGCTTCAGTTTTGATTAAAGTGAGTTTATAATGGCCGGTTATACAGAATTGCAGGTTTTTATTTTGACCATGAGGATACTTTATGGAGTGAATTTTTTTAGCGATTGCAGGACCAATTGCAGCCACTGTCATATTAAAAGCTGTACAAGACTTACTGTCATGACAGTTTTCCCTTTTACACTATGCCTAGCATGAAGTAGATAGTTCATGTAATGGTAGTGAAGCTAGTGTCATTTTCACTTTCATATGTATACATTCACTTTGACAGAGAAATGTCACACCATATCTGACTTATTAGCTGTAACAGCAATAAATGATAGAGGGTTAACATTATTCTCAATTCTCAAACACTGTTGGATTTCGGTCATTTCTGGACATAAAATTGACGCCAATAAAAATTCTTAACCATATCAAAGTAATGGTGTTTGGATGGTAACTGGAATGGTCATTTTTACTATATGGCACACTACTAATTTCTCAATTGTTTATTATTCTTCAAATGATGGCCCATAAAAATAATGTATTTATATTTACATTATCTTCCATAGCATAAAAATAATTTAATGTTGT
>NW_027106991.1:269385-271416 GCF_000696795.3 Halyomorpha halys
TATATATATATATATATAGAGAGAGAGAGAGAGAGAGAGAGAGAGAGAGAGAGACAATAAATTCGCACTATCACTTTACCTGCTGAGGCTTAAATAATTAAAATACAAACTCTTTTTATTTGAAATAAAATCCAAGCTATGAATTAAAATTTAGAAGCGTTTTTATTTTCTCAATTTCTTTTTTTGGCGGATTTAATTTACCTTTTCATTAAGTTGTTCTTGAGTGCGAAATTGTACTGTAGATAAATCGATTTGTTATTTATAAAGTGACTTTTTTTACCCGTTCAGTAATCAGAAATGTTCTCTTAAAATAGAATTTAATTTAATAACAAATATATAGTAGAAATAATAACACAAAAAAGGCAATCCTTCCCGACCGAACCCGCCCCACTAAGACCCCCAGAGTGCGCCGGCCCTATATCACTTTTGAAATATTTGTTTAAAACGGGAAGAGGAAATTTTAAGATAGTTAATCGAGAAATAGTTAAAAGCGCTTAAAATTTAAAAAAAAAAATTATAATTATGAGGGTAAAAATAATAATACTATTGAATTATATTATCTTTGAATTTGTTACTGTCAGAATTTTCTCTTGTCTGCTTCAATTTATTAATTGTGTACAAATACCTACACATATAAAATAAATAAACAATATTTAAAAAAAAGTATCTATAACACTATAAATATTACAATACATTGCAAGCTACTGTCAAGAACAAGATAACTTTATTACAGTTCCGGTACCAACTGACAGCTAATTATGCCCGAAATAAAGCCACTGTCTATATAATTGACTGCCGACGATAGAACAGAACTAAGTTCGATTCCCTTATCACCCTCGAACCAGACCGGTCGGATCCCGTAGTTCTCCGGATGTTCGAGACAGTTGAACGAACGGAATTTCAATCAGGTCAATCACTCAAACAACTAACTGCTAAAGCACTGCATTTGAAGATTCTCACGGCAACATGACGTGTCTGTTAAAGCCCGGTTTCAGGTGGGAAGAACAGGTCTTGGAGGAAGTGAGAAGCCGTTTAAGGAAGTAGGGGTCTCGAAGGACTTCTAAGGCTTGATTATAATTTAGAGGAACAAGGTATCAATGACAACTTGCTAATCATCCGCTGAGGAAAGTAAAGATACAGGTCGCATGATTATCAAGGACTTCTTTAGTAATGACTACGGAAAGTAAAAAAAAAACAAAAACTAAACAAGGATATTAATCTCATAAGAGAGATTAGACACGTATAATGTAGTTCTCACTGGAAGCGACAATTTGATGTCCAGAGAATTTTCCATGCACTATTATAAATTTTGTTTTCTAATTATAACTGTTCACCAGATACAATTATGATACAAATATACATAGAAAGTTATAATTACTAATACAGTATAATTAAAAGAAGGAAAGATGAGTTAGAAAATAAAAAAGTGTAAGTATGGAGTATTAACTTACTAAGGGGATAGCAAAATGAAAGACTGCTAAATGTGGTGAAACGTAGGTTACTGATAAATATTTTTTTTCGCTATTTCTTTCTACAATTAATTACATACCGTCAACCAATAATCTTCCACTATAATACTTTTCATAATATACAGAAAATATAAATCACTTAGCTATATTATTACCAATGTATTATAATAGAAAAATATATAACTTTCCACTAAAAAGTTTCTTTTGATGGTAAATTGATACGAAGTTATATTACATAATGTTAACAGTAACCAATTATTTTAATCAAGTAATTTATCATACATAAAAAATAATAGTTCATTTTAAATAAAACAGGAATGTCATGATTATGAAGAGTATATAATGAAAAATAATCAAGAAAAAATATTAGAATTAGAAGAATTAATAAAATCTAAAACAGTAAAATTTATAAAAAATTATCAGAAAAATTCAACAGTAAACCTATTTATATATATTTTTTTTTAAACTTGATCATTTGCCCATATTCTCAATACCGTCTTTAGATTTCTGCAAGATCATCCCATATGTAAGAAACCCTGTTCATAGCATGTGTGGGTGTTTT
>NW_027106991.1:271466-279823 GCF_000696795.3 Halyomorpha halys
CCTATTTATATATATTTTTTTTTAATTTATAAATAATACAAAACTTTACCCAAAAGTTATCTATTTCGAAAAATATAGTATACGAAGAAGGCCGACAGTATAAAATAGATTGGAGAAGCATGTTGATGGAACACAATTACAATACCACGTTAATTGTTATTCCGATACGTCATCAGCTGTTTTAGATTGGACCTTTATCCGATCTGTAGAATGGCCATTTTAAATTTGTACCAACCCTCAGTCGTACTGATATTTTTAGCGTAGTGGCATTTCACACAAATGACCATTCATTTTGTCATATTACTCTTCTCTTGAACTGTTCAAAAGAAATTATTTAATCTAGTAAGCAGACATTTAATAAGTTCGAATGGTTAATATTTATTTGTATTTGCATGTAATTGCAAAATTGTATGTTTGTACAGTTTTAAAATAGAGTGTCTTCCTTTCCTAGTTGTGTTTTTTTTTTGTTTTTTTTTTGGACCTGTCGATTTGTATTTTAACTTATGTATTCCGTTAAGTTATTTCTTTATTAAATTATTTCTTTTAACTTATCTATTCATTGTAGTAATCTTTAAACTGATCTACTGACTTGTCTTTGATTTGACTTAACATTGCTGTTTGATGATAAATTTGTTTAACGGATCGAACGTGCATAGAAAACTATGTATAATTACTAGTCAAAACTGATGAGTCTGCCAAGTATAGGTAGGGGGAATAAAAAATGGTGGCTATTTCAAAACCTTAAAAAACATTAATTTTTCATTCGGAGCTCTATCTCTTAAAAACTACCTACAAAACTAGAAAATCAAAGAGAACATTATATAAAGAAGAGTAAATTTGCTGAAATATTATCCCTAAAAGAGCTATATACGTTCAATAGTTCTTGAGATATAGCGTTTTAAAAAGCAACATTTCTTAAAAAGCTACTCAAAGATCAGGAGTTAGTTAATTTATTTTGAGAAATCTATATCTCAGGAACCATGTGACGTATATATAGATGACTATTAGCACTCAAATTAAAGCTAGTTTAACGTACTATAAAGTAGTTTATGACCTTTACCTGCGTAGGAATAGTAGTTTTCAGGATATTTTCTAAAATGAATTGATTGATAGTTTTTCGGACAATCAGTTTGAGTTTTGAAAAACTTTATTTCAGAAACCATAAGACGTACATATGTCTGCCAGCACTCAAAATAAAGGAAATTTAACTTACTATAAAGTAGTTTATGACACTTATCTTCGTAGGAGTAGTAATATTTACGATATTCACATATGGAAATAAATTTGGCGAATGAAAATTTGCTGAACAACTAGAAATCAATTTATTTCATGAAAACTACTACTGGTACGAAAATAAACTTCATAAACTACTGAATAATTTGAGTGCTAATAGGCATCTGTACGTCAATTGGTCAGATAGAGATTTCTCAAAATAAATTCACTCAACTTAGACGAAATTACTGATCTTTCAGTACGTTCTGTACAACATTTTTATGAAATATTGCTTTTTAAAAAACTATATCTCGAGAACTATTGAACATAAATAGCTCTATTAGGGCTTACATTTTAAAAAATTTACTCTACTTTAAATGGTGTTCTCTTAGATTTTCTATTGTTGTTGGTAGTTTTAAAGATATAGAGCTCCTAATGAAAAATGAATTATTTTTAACGTTTTTAAAAAACCGTCATTTTTTATTTCCTCTACCTATACTTGGCAGACTCATCAGTTTTGACTAGTAATTATACATAGTTTTCATTAAAGTAATAAAAAACTGGGGTGAAATAACTGACTTTTTTCTCCTCTTGGGCTCTTGTACTAGGAGGTCTGAGAGTGTGCGAAGAGAATAAAATTGTCAAGTTAAGGAAATAAAATTGTTAAATGTAAAGAAATCGTTAAATTAAAAAATAAAATAAAATATTTGTATTTAGTGTATAGACGAGTATTGATTGTGAAAGGAAAAAGAAGGGGGAAAACATTTATTGTAACATCATGTGAATACATGTATTGTATGTATGTCCGATCATGAATTGGTTGGTATGCTGTGTATTGTAGCAACCTAATGTATTTGGGCAGCATGGCTAAACAAAGCATTTCTCTCTTTAGAAATTAAGAACATGGAGGAAAATACAAATGTGGATGTTTTAATGAAATATAAGTTGTGGTACATGTAATGCATGTTTCTTGAGATTTTTTTATATTATATTTTTTTTCTCTTCAACAGTTAAAAAAAATATATATTTCTATTATTAATTATAACTTTAATTTCCAGTTGTTTTCTATTAACTAGAAAAATGATTTTTCGGATATCATATCAGAGAGAAATGCTGCTTTAATAACTAGCAATACTGCTCAAATATAATGGGTTGCTATAAAAATACACAGCATGCTAATCAGTCCTAGGATAATATAAATATTGACATAATTAATTAACAAGGTTATAAAAAAATATAAGAACTAACATAAGTGTTTAACAAAGTTATAATATTGCTTTTTTATAAATAACTATGCCACATTAGTCAAAACCAAATTAAAACTAATAAATATATATAGTAAAAACCAATTGGTAAATGTTTTAAATTATTTGATTTTACCTCGAATACTGAAGAACATTTTTGAGGTAAACTTTCAATAAAATATTAAAACAGGTAAAATTCTCAAAGCATTTTTTTTTTATTATTTTTCATTTTCGTTCAGCCTGCGTACTTAAGAAACGCTACTATTTGGTTCTCTGTGAAAACGTTTTAAAAATTCCTATCCTTCTGACTGTACCCCAACTTCAGATGTTTGAAACTATTTCATAATTGTCAGTTATGCCTAGGTCAGACCAGACATTTGGATTTTTTTTACTTTGATAGAGAAGTGAAAACTGGTATAATAGAAATATATATATATGCGGTTGAAGGATGATTTTAAAAAAAAAAGGAGGCAAATAGAAGTATTTTAATGTAACATTAGTTTTGGTAAAAGAGATCCAATTTTCTTGAAAATTTTTTAGCCCTGAATCTAATGGTAAAAGAGACCAAGAGGAGAAAAAAGGCAGTTATTTCAAACCAATTTTTGATTAATTAATTGTAAACTAGGTATAATTACTAGTCAAAATTGATGAGTCTGCCAAGTATTGGTAGGGGGAATAAAAAATGGCGGCTGTTTCAAAACGTTAAAAATAATTAATTTTTTATTCGGAGCTCTATATCTTTACAACTACTAACAACAATAGAAAATCTAAGAGAACGTCATTTAAAGTGGAGTAAATTTGCTAAAATGTAAGCCCTAATAGAGCTATTTACGTTCAATAGTTCTCGAGATATAGCTTTTTAAAAAGCAACATTTCACAAAAATATTGCATGGAACGTACTGAAATATCAGTAGTTAGTGAATTTATTTTGAAAAATCTATATTTCAAAAACCATTTGACTTACAAATGTCTATTAGCACACAAATTAAAGCTATTTTACTAGCTAATATTTAAAACCCTAATATACTAATAATTAATACCCTGATTCTATAATTTGCTATATATATTTTTATTAATTCATTTATATGATTAGATTTTATGCATTATATATTGAATCAACTTTGATTTCGACTGTGACTATTTATGGTGTCTTCTGAACTAATGAAATTTCACACAGACTTTCGGAATATATTTGGAATAGGATGCCGATATTTGTCTCTACCTATTTATTTAAGAATAGTCTCCTACTGAAAGCGGTTCGGTGTAGCCACTCCACGTAGATATCTTTTTTTATTTGTTTTCGAAAGCTGACAGCGTTCGGTAGTCCATTAGTTTTCGAACTCGATGCAACTGTTTACGTATTCAAATCATTCCTTTTAGACTTTTATGACATTTTTCGAAGAACTATAAATGGCTATTTTATGTTTTTTTTCTTGTTTTATAAATGAAGTGATTGATAGGTCAGTATTGTGGACTGTCCATCTCACGTATAACCGCTTTCATATAAGGCTTTTCAGTCCTCCATTCCTAATAGTACAAGAGCCCAAGAGGAGAAAATAGGCAGTTATTTCACCACAATTTTTTATTACTTAATTGAGAACTAGGTATAATTACTAGTCAAAATTGATGTATCTGCCAAGTACAGGTAGGGGTAATAAAAAATAGCGGCTATTTCAAAACGAACAAAAATGGTGTAAAATGTGTGGAATGTAAATTTATTTTGAGAAATCTATATCTCAAAAACCAATTGACGTACAGATGTCTATTAGCACTCAAACAAAAGGTAGTTTAATGGGCTATGAAGTCAATTATGATGTTTATTTTCGTAGGAGTAGTAGTTTTCGTGAAATTTGCTAAAATAAATTGATCTATAGTTGTTCGGACAAATTTTGATTTGCCAAATTTATATTCATATATGAATATTATATTCAAAAACTACTACCTCTAAGAAAATAAGTGTCATAAACTACTTTATAGTAAGTTAAATTTCCTTTATTTTGAGTGTAGGCAAGACATATGTGCGTCTAATGGGTCTAGAGATATATTTTTTCAAAAATTCTACAATTTATACGAACAACTAGAAATTAACACTTTGTGAGTTTATTTTGTCAAATATCATGAAAACTACTATTCCTACGAAGGTAAAGGTTATAAACTACTGTATAGTACAATTATTTAGCTTTAATTTGAGTGCTAATAGACATCTATATATACGTCACATAGTTCCTGAGATATAGATTTCTCAAAATAAATTAACTGACTACTAATCTTTCAGTATTTTTTTATGAAATGTTGCTTTTTAAAACGCTATATCTCGAGAACTATTGGACGTAAATAGCCCTATTATGGTTCATATTTTAGCAAATTTACTCTTCTTTAAATAATGTTCTTTTTGATTTTCTATTGTTGATGGTAGTTTTTAAGATATAGAGTTCCGAATGAAAAATTAATGTTTGTTTAAGGTTTTGAAACATCCATCATTTTTTATTCCCCCTACCTATACTTGGCAGACTCATCAGTTGTGACTAGTAATTATACATAGTTTTCATTAAAGTTATTAAAAATTGGGGAGAGATAAGTGCCTTTTCTTCCCGGGTCTTGTGGTATAACCGGTGATAGACTATCATGTTGGGTCCTTAATTACAAATTAAAAAAAGTAACAAGCTCCAATATTTATTCTTAAATTAGATAGCTTTTATTAGCTAAATAAATAGTCTACTAAATAAATTAAATAACGATGACTCATTTTAAAAAAAAGAAATTATACTGAATTCCTTACTTTGTATAGCATAGTAAATTTTAATAGTAAAATTATTTTCATTCATTTATATTCATCTTGATTTCAATATTTTTATCAGTACACCTAATTCAAAACACAAACTTTAAACAATGATAATTTACAAAATGTTGTTTTACTGATTTATTAAAGTTCCACTTAGTACTAATTCTAGTCTTAACTGGATGTACCTATCACGGGAAAAACGAGCTCCTTAAGTTTGAAAATGGTTATTGAAAAGGGCCGAAACAAGTTTGAATATAGCCAATGAAAAGGGTTGAAACAAGTTTGAAAATGGCCAATGATAGGGCCGAAACGTTACTAAAACGTGGAAGATATAAATGTGTGTGTGTTGAATAGTTACTAGTAAAACATATATATGTAATCAGTTAATAAACAGCTGAGAATAAAAAGAAATAAAACAAATCATCGTAAATCTTTCCAGAAGTAGTATTTTTTAAAATATGTCATTATGTTGACTAGGTTGAGGATGAAAATGTTTGTAAACGGCCAATGAAATAATTAAAATGTTAACTATATAATAAATAAATAAGGATAATTTTTTGTTTAATATATAATATTAGATTAAACTACAGTGGACTTAATTTAGTCTATAAGGTTTCTTTCCTAAGTCTTTATGATTGATATTTAATTTTAAAAATAACACTAACAAAATATATTAGATTAATAATATATGGTTAAAGTAAAATATGGTTCTCATAGAAAAGCCATAGTAAATTATAAACCATATCCCACATAACAATAATATTTCACCATAAACAACCAAAATAGTTGTTTATAAAAAATCATACCAATCTGAGACCATGGTTTTCATTACTCATATCAAAATATAATGATTTATTTGCAGCCTGAATGATGCATTTTTTTCAATCCCAAAAATAATTTGTTTTTTTTTTCTATTAAAAAAACGCCATATTCAGCAGCAATCTGGTTCAACGTTGTAAATCGTAAGCTTCTTATCTTGATAGCAACATTTATTTTTAATAAAAATTTCATTTAATTTTGCAGTTAGTATTTGGTGTAAAATAAATGTGTTAATATATTTATGAGTATTAATTTGTCGACTGTATAACCCGTGACAAGCAGGGGCTGGGAGAGACATTCCTAACAACTATTAACAAGGGGGGACCCCAAGGCTCTATATATAGGTCTCTAATGAATTTCCTGTTTAAGTAGGATTTGTTGACTCAGCGATATGGCTCGGCAAGCGACCATTTCTCGCTACATAAATCTTCCCGTTAATTGTTCGGAATGTTATCTACTGTCTTTACAATAGCTTTAATGACCTTAGCATTACTAATTTAAAATATGATTCCAATAGCAATATTCTCCAAGCTATCCGCAGGGTATGTACACTGCCTCAAGTGTAAGACGTATTCTTCTTATTTTGCATAAATGGGCTAAGAAAACTTATATGAACCAAAATATAAAAATCAAACTAAAAGAGAAAAATTATAGTATTGAAAAGAATTTATAGAAAAAAAAATATTACAAAAATCATAAATAGATGGAAAACCTCTGCTTCACGTTATATACACTGCCCATGTCATTAGGACAAACTCAAACCCCCGACCATCTCCAATTATTTTGAAATTCACCCAACTTCCAACATCATCGCAGAGATCCTCAATCTTTGGACACATTTAAAGATTATTTGTCAGTTTGTGGGTACCAATTAAATTTTTTATTTGTTTGAACTAAGTTATAATAAATTTTAAAAAAATACGAACAAAGTGACACTATCTTCAACAACACGTTAGATACTGAGGTTTATCAAGCTAGAACTGATAGTACCACAACTGAGATACAGCTGCAAAGTGTTACCGAACTTCCGTTGCATTTACTGTCAGCAATCATGCTGTAACTATAACATGAGACAGTATTGTCACGACAGTAAAATTTTGTTAACACTAGGTTTACTCCCATTAAATGTACTGTCAACTAATACGTTATGTATAGGTAAATATATATCATTATAGTAAAGCGGCACTGACAGTTCCTGTTATTGCTGTTTATTGAAGTCGTTACCATTCCAGTATATATATAAATGCTCTCTTAAAATATATATAACACATTAATTTTATATGCATACTAATTATTTTTTGTCAACCATTTAATTACTAAATCATTTAATTAATGTAATACGGTCGATTCGTCAAGAACATTTTTATTCACATCAACTATCAACTCAGGAATATTTTCCTTAATATTTGTTGACTTAAATAAAACAAATATTGCGTTTAATAAAATGTTCGGTTTATTTTCTTTTAAATATATGTTAATTGACTAATAAAAAATGTATGTTTAGATAAGTTAACTATTTAATTTTTTTTAATCAATCATTTAAAAATATTATTGGCCCCTAACAATGTTTTGAAATCACTAATTAAAAAAAATTATTACTTAATCAAAACATGAATTTTTAATTCGTTAATTCATATAATTTTTTTACGCTCAAATAAAACTAAATTCGATAAAATGTATTATTCTTTTTAGTTGAGTTTATTAGATTAATTATTATATCCAATCCTCTCAAATGTTCCTCGCCTTAGCTCGGTGAGTAAGGCGCTATGCTACTAACTCCCAGAACTTGGATTCGAATCCGACTGATCCAGATAATTATTTATTCTGTTATTGTCACAGTAAATTAATCCTTTGGGCCCGAGAGCCCTTCTGGGGCACACCCAGCCTCTAGAAAGTGGATACCATCAATTGGAGAATAATCTGGCGGTTAAGCGAAAAAGCTTCTCCTTGTATAACCGTTGGTCAAAAAACAAATATTCCTTACGAAATAATGATCACCTGAGCCTTCACGAGTTTTAGTGATACTGATTTTATATTTTTAATTAGGCCCTAAGAAGTTTCAACAATAAAAAAAAAATCACCGACTTTTGAACCATGAAAAATAATTTTATTACTAACAAAATCTTGTTCTAAGTGGAATATAATAAATTTAAAAAAATTTTAGACAGCATTATTATATTATAAGCTGTATAATCTACGTTATAGTATACTGAGTCTAACAATATAATACGTGAAAGAAAAAAAAACGAAAATTAGTGGTATGATTTGGATTTGGTATTTAATAAACGTATCTTAAACTA
>NW_027106991.1:279978-293242 GCF_000696795.3 Halyomorpha halys
ATAAACTATATTAAACCATATCTGTTCTGTGGCTTACCAGAAGACCTAATAAATAAAGCAAACACAAAGAAAACTAAAAAAGAAATACTAAGCTGGGTACTTTCTACTTTTGTGATTCCTAATAACTGATTTTGATTCACCAAATGACCATATCTGCCTGTATTTTTCCTTAAATCCACATAATTTATTATACTATAACATCCTAAATACTAAGCTGGGTACTTTCTACTTTTGTGATTCCTAATAACTGATTTTGATTCACCAAATGACCATATATGCCTGTATTTTTCCTTAGATCCACATAATTTATTATACTATAACATCCTAAATACTAAGTTTATTATACTATAACATCCTAAATCCTTAATACTAAATATCCTAAATCTAAATTTCTAATTATAAATACTAAATATCATAAATACTAAATATCCTAAATCTAAATATCCTAAATACTAAAATCCTAAATCCTAAATACTAAATTTATTATACTATAACATCCTAAATACAAAGCTGGGTACTTTCTACTTTTGTGATTCCTAATAATTGATTTTGATTCACCAAATGACCATATCTGCCTGTATTTTTCCTTAAATCCACATAATTTATTATACTATAACATCCTAAATCCTTAATACTAAATATCCTAAATCTAAATATCTAAATTTCTAATTATAAATACTAAATATCCTAAATCTAAATATCCTAAATACTAAATATCCTAAATACTAAAATCCTAAATCCTAAATACTAAATTTATTATACTATAACATCCTAAATACTAAGCTGGGTACTTTCTACTTTTGTGATTACTAATAACTGATTTTGATTCACCAAATGACCATATCTGCCGGTATTTTTCCTTAAATGCACATAATTATTCATTATATTACGATTAGAATTAGCAATGTATGTGAGCTTAGTAATAGATATTATTAGATTCTTATTTTTATCATATTCTGTATAATCTTGTTTTATTCTCATTATTATATATATTAATTCACTAACAGTAAATTTGCAGCTTTATTATTCACTTCAAAGTCAGTTATTTTTATTATTATTATTTTTTATTTAACTTAATTTATTTAATAATTATTATTTTATTTTTCACTTTATTGTCGTTTTAGTAGTTGTTAAGTAACTAATTAGTCCACTTGAGACCAACTCATATTGTACTTATCTTGCTTAAAATTTATATAGCCTCCACAACGCTCTAATAGTCATAATTGTAATAATTAGTAAAATGTGATGTCTATAATTTTATGTGTTATTTTGGCACCGACCGATAGATACTGTCATCTGGTCGGACCATATTGGATGTAATTTCTTAAATGAATGAAATCAAATTTTAAAAAATCTTATTTTTCATTGGTAGTTTGAAAATTTATTTCGGCTATAGAAGCGTGAACTCATATCCTGATACCCGCTGAAGAAATACAAATTAAAAGTAAATAATAATATTTCAAATATATTCAAAAAATATAATTACATGTACTCGACTAACAGCAGTGAAACTGAATAAAAGCGTTTTATAAATAAAACTATTTTTACTTTACGTAATAACATAAGTAATATAATACGTTATGAAAAACAAAGACCTCCAAACACAAATGACTAATGCAGTTGTCATAGACGATGACTAACCGATGCAGTCGTCGTTTTTCTTTTTTGTTTTGTTTTTTTACAATATTAACTAAAAAGCGCGAAATGAATTTCCTTGGTCAGGGGCTTTTGACCAGATTATCCTTCGGATAAAGATAAAGAAAAGAGAAAAAAAATACAAAAAAATATGAGCGGAACGAAATCGTGAACTAGAAGGCCTTAACCCGTAAATAATACAATTTTTCATAGCAAAAGGTGATTCATGATCCTCAACCTACAATTAATACAACCATATTTTATAGAAATTTTAAACTGTCTATACAAGTTTTTATAGTATATATATTGCTATATTTTATTCCGAGTAATATATAATAATACAAATATATAAATCATTAGTTTAATATTTCAGTATTATTCGGAATATTTAAATTTAATTTTGGTTCATTCAGAAATTTTTAGTATTTTGGTAATTATGTGAAATTTATTTTTCATTTTTTTTTGTTTATGTTCTATGTTTTTTCGCAGTAGATGATCCTTGGTTTTTAAGAAATAGCCAATTACATATGAAGTCGATAGAGGATTACATAAAAAAAAAACGGTTTGTTCCACGCCCATTTAGTGACAGTTAAAGAAGCAGTGACCTACAACTTGGGAAACTCAACCTCAACCCGAAGACTGAAAGCTGCTACAGTACATTCTGTTATAAATTCTATATTTATTTATTCTATTATTCACACTACTTCTATTTTTTTTTCTCTCTTCGTCTTTTTTTTCAAATTAACTTGTTTATGGTTTTTACCACTAGAGGGCAATTTTTTGTTTTGTTAGATCTAGGAATGCCATTATTTTTTGTTATTAATTTTACTTTTATCTTTTATTAAGATGCATTATTTTAATCTATTTATTTTATCATAATTATAACGTTATGTCATGTATAGATAGGGGTGTCTTTTGTACGAGACTATACCCCCTACAATCAATTATTAAAAAAAATAAATAAAATGTAACAACGGTTATATGGACCAGGCCAATCTGGTATTAAATAAATAAATTTTAAAAAATATGTTTCTTAATTTCCGCTAATATTATTTTATGTAAATAGTAATATTTTATTATCTTTGTACATTTGAAACTTATACCAATTTTTTTTTTAGTTAGATTTTAAATAGTATTTTTTTCGATTTATACACTAAGATTTTTCTATTTTTGTTTTATTCTTGAAGTCTTTTTCTTTTTTATATTGTACTTGCATTTTATTTGTTAATTTGCTTACTAGGTCAACACCCTCTTTTTGTATCTAGACTATAATAGAAGTAAACAAATAAACTATAAAAATTTATATAAATTATAATCAATTTATAAAATTATTTATTATGTATAAATTTCTAGCGATTTATGGTAATATTAGTATATACTCTTTTATAGTTATTTGATATTCATATTAGTTTAATATTTCGAAATTTTGCAAAATGTTTCAATTAAATATGGGCTAATCAAGTAGTTTAGTATTTTTTTTACTTTTTCTGTTGGTTAATTGCAAAATATGTCGATTATCCGTAATTAAAAGATGGTTTATTTTTTATATTTTCTACGTTATTTAATTTCTATCTGAATTTTTTTTTATTAATTGTATTAATAGTTAGTTTTGTTAAATAGTATTATTTGTTTTATTTTTTAATAATTTTTTGGGCTTGTTATTTTACTTGATAGATCAATCCCATACACATGTCTTAAGGCCATAACAGAAGTAAATAAAAATATGAATAAATAATTAAATATTATAATAGATATCATATTACATGATAGAATTTATGAAATAACATAATATATTATAGATATTTTATGACACCCATGAATAATCATTAGCTATACACTTCGCTCGTTCTCGCGAAACAATCAAATAATTCTCTAAGGTACGGAGCAGCCGGAGTGAATCACAGCAATAAAAAGAAGTGTCGGATTTTTTTTTAATTTGCCAGGTAATAAAATTTTAGATGAAACCGTTAACTGATACCGTTATAAACAGAAAAACGTACTTAATTAAACTTATATTTCATTTCAGTCCTTTATGCGATTATTACTTTTGTCTCTTCTGTTATTCGTTTCGTTCAGGCATGATATGTTACACGAATTCGGGGATGGACATATAGTAATGGACATAGGGTATATATCTTGTATCAATAATACTCCAATATAACTATTATATATTAACCAAAAGTGACAGAGTGATATAGATTTTTAAAAAAAGTGGAAAAAAAAATTTGATATTAGTATCAAATCAAGAAAAGGGCCTCTTGTGTGTCGTTTATTTTTAAATAACTGTAATTTCTGAAATATTAAATAATATAATGATTTTAACTAGTACTCTGCTTATTTCAATTGATAACACTTAGTAGTTCTGAAAATAAATTCTATAATGTGGAGGGTTTCCACATCTTAAGATGATGGACTCTTTGTTAAAGACAGCTCTACCTCTATATATTTTGGACGATTTCTATCTCCTTTTTCTTTATAGTTTAAGGCTATACCAACGCATACAAACCTAATATGTGCCAATAGGATCCAAGATGCATTGATTATCAAAACGCAAGAAGGAATCTATACCCTTGGCGAAGAACTACGAACTTGATCTTATCCACACAGGACACAGGATGATCGGAGGGCCGATTACTTTTCGGTCACGTACCATCCTTCCGAGAAGAGTTCTCCAACTGACAGAATGCTAATGGCCGCTGGAGCCCCTGGACAACGGACGTCCTTTAACTAATCCAGAGTCTTCACTGCAAGTTAAGCGCCAATGGTAGCTATACCAGACTCTCCATAGAACAGAATCCAATCCAAACTAAGGGTATCATCTTAAATCTATAATCCTATATAAGGCCTGAAACGCTAAATCCAATTATTCAGCTATATATGATATAAAATATTTTTTCTAATATTGATACCTATGTTTTCTAACTCATTAAAAGTAATGTACCAACAATTCGAACAATAATTAGTGTTTTGATTGCTGAATTATACTGAAAAAAAATTCTTCTTATGGTCTGATAGTCTAGAGGCAAAAAAACCTGTATATGTAAAACTATACACATTTTTTTTACATGTATCACACTAAGCCAAAAGAAAAGGTGAATTACGTATTACGTGCTCAATTAACCAGTTGAAAAGAAGTTTATATTTTTACTGAGATTAACCTAATAATATCTACTTATCAAACACAAACTTTTTTTGTGTTTTGTTTATCGGCCAGACTCCCATTAGAGTCCTTACTGCCTAACTATGGTTAGGGGTCAGGTTTTTCATTTTGTGGGATCACCACTCGATGAAAAAAGTCAACGCCCAAGGCGGGATTCGAACCGGCGCCGCCAGCAGATCTCGGATCAGTAATATTGCGCCTAGCCACCAAAACTACGGAAGGCCCTAAGGTACGTGTTAGCAGGTTCAAAAACAAAAAAAGGAAAATAAGGGACAAGAAATCTCGCTCATGGTTGCAACTGAAAGACTGACTTTATTGAGCCCAGTTCCTCCACATATATACATTCAAATCAGCAGATCTTCTCGATCAGAATATATAGCATGTGTCAGCTGATATTGCAGTAACAACTGACTTATACATACACCCCTTCAATGCAGTTTTACTTTGCCCTTCAGAAGGTTATAAGAACAACAAATGAAAAAGGGGACCACACGTCGGAATGAAACAGAACATATTAATATGTTATGACATTATGTTAATGACAATGAAATCTTTATGAGTCATAAAGATAATAAAACTTTATTATACTTAATATTCCTAAATATCTACCCGACGTTTCCGAAAATGTAAAACCTAATTAAAGTATTATTACAAAGGATAGAACAACTTTGAAAAATGCCTACATAGTTTGTTACTTCTTTCCTTGAAATTTAAAATTTAATTAAATTCAAAATAAATTTAAATTTTAATATAAAAATATATAGAATATATAGACATTAGATCCCCGGATATAGATATTTAATGAATAGGGGAGTTATCCAGAGGAGGGATGGGATGCATGTATCGCATATCTTATTTGTTGTTTTATTTATAACTTTATTATTTTTAATATTTTAATATTTGTTATATAGGGGAATTTGTTGATCAAATGAAATAAGGGTTGTGAAATGGAAGGGAAAGAAAAAAAATAATAAATTGAAAAACTTGTATTTAGTTTGTAGGCTGGTATTAATTATAAACTGTGGTATTAATTATAAACTGATATTAATTATATTAATTAAAAGAAAACTGTGGAAAAAAATGTTATCTTTCTATTACATTATATCACATAAAAATATGTAATTTATATATGTCCGATCACGGATTGATCAGTATGCAGTGTAATGTGGCAACCCGATGTATTTGGGCAGCATGGATGAATAAAGCATTTCTTTCTCTTCTCCCTATACAATAGATTTGTCTAGTTATAGACAAAATTATGATTTCGTAGTTAAATTATAAAAAAGACGGCCAGGGTTGCGCTCAAAAGAGAAACAAAAATAGTTAACGATTTATTTTCAGACGTTTCGTCCTACTTTGTAGAGCTTCACCACGGCAAAAAATATACAAAAACAACTAACAACATTTTGACATTGTAAGATAATAAGATACAAGCAGGTAAATTGCTCCACTCTTGTACGCTTCCAATATTCTATCTAGCTAAAGCTATTAACTTGATCGGGTGGGACGGAGTTGTGCTTTGGGGCTCCACTAAACTTTCGAATTCCTCTCGTATCCAATCTTTACAATCCAAAATCCTTCGTAAAATCCTCAATGCTCCTTATTTTGTTACTAATAAAACCATCCATAAAGACCTAAATGTTCCATATGTAACCGATCTAGCCCGAACCCGATATTATTCCTTCCATAATAAACTCCCTAACCACCCAAACCCACTCGTTTCTAACCTTGCTTCCTCTTCCATTCCTGGCAATCCTCCGAGGCGCCTGAAAAGAAGATGGCCTCGTGACCTTATATTGTAAACTGTTTTTAGAGTTCTACAACTGGGTAGTTTCTCTACATCCTGTATCATATCATTATGTCATTACGATCAAATTTATTGGTTGTAAAAAATGCAAATTTTTTTTTATACAGTTGTAAATATCAACAAATAAATAAAATAAATAAAAATGATCGGGTGGGTAATCTTGATTTGTTCTTTACTCATTTATTATTATTAATTTTATTTAATTTGTCCCTTTCCGACTTTTGTTTAATCTCAACTTACTTCTTTATTTTCCATCTTTTAGTGTGTTAATTTTTTTTTCTCAAATCTACTTTTCAGTTGATATTCCGTATCCTATACATTTTTATCCTTATAGTTTACTTATTTTATATATTCTTATCATTGTTTATTTCATTTCTAATACTATTTAATTTCTAATACATAATTTTCTTTTCACTTATTTTTACGTAATTTAACCCTACCTTTTTGTATCTTATTATCTTACAATGTCAAAATGTTTTTAGTTGTTTTTGTATATTGAGCCCTGATGAACCTCTACAATGTAAGCAAAACGTCGAAAAATAAATAGTTGCTAACTATTTTGGTTTCTCTTTTGACAGTAACTTACCATCTTCATTATTTGAAATTATACGGTCAATTATTTGTATATATAATATGATTTTGTTGATGTCCACGAATAATTTCCTAATGGATTGTACTTTCAAAGTATATCTTTTTTGGAACATAATTAACCTATAATATTCATTTCGATTGGAGAGGTTTGTCGGAGGGGGAGGGGGGGGAGGGTGTGGTCATATTTATTTATTTTATGCCAACGTTTCGAAATGAGTTTCAGGTCTTCATCAGGGAGTAAGGCGTAGAAGCTGGGCCAAAACAATATTTATTTCGATTTTTTTCAATTCAAGGCATTTTTAAAATTTTATTTTATTTGTAAGAAACTGTCATAAAACTATATATTAAAAATTCCAGAGTACGGAGCACTGGAGAAGATTAGAAAATTAACAATATTCCCAAAAGAGAAACCACATGCCACTGATATGACTTAACGAATATTAAATAAAAATAACCCACGTCGGGGAGACATGCAAAAACTTGTATAGTTTGATACCTTGAGTACATGCGATTATATTTAAGAAATTGTTTTAACCAAGAATTGTTACAACTTGTAACAATAACTGCTTGTTTATTAACAATAAAAATACTTTTAAATAAATTATTGATCAACCAATCAAACAGAAACAATATCAATTAAATAAAAATGAGCCAAATAAACCGAATAAAAAAGCAACAGCGAACAATCCACTTTGAGGGCTGAAACACGGCTAATTGACAAAAGGATTATTGAACAAATTCATTAGTCTCCATTAATATGAATTAAGGTTAACTTTGAAATCGATCCGTTTTTATTTATTTTCCTTCTACTGACAAAATATAATTAAAAACAGGAGCTTAATAATTGGCAGTTGGTACAGTCCAAGGTTAATCAAAGATTAGCATTAAGCTTTTATCAAGCTTCGACTGGATAATGATGTGCTAAATATACTATGATTAATAAATTATATATGATATAAATTAAATCAGATCCTCTGCAAGGAAGTACTGTTACTAAAGCAACGGTTCTGCAAGGAGATAATTTGGTCAGAATTAAACTCGACAGCGAGTGTGGTTATACAAATTTTTTTAAACTATATGTATATAAGTGACAAATTTTACAATGGAAATTCATAAAATTGACAAATATGAGGATACAATAGTACATAAGTATAGGGTAAAAAATAGGGGATAGTAATATATTCTGATTGGAGGTTTTCTTCATCTTAGCATTTTAAAAAATTAATGTAATCAACTACCTAGAAATGAAAATTCAGCATGGATGGTGCGAGGTTTTAACCAAATTAAGGGTACTTACTTAATAAGGCTAAGTGAACCAATGAGGGCTCTCCAACCCACAGGGACTTCACGACTACAGTGAAACAGAATTAAGAAAATAATTATCAACTACAGCCGGATTCGAACCCAAGTCATTGGAATTAGTAGCAAGCCCCTTACTCCCTTACCACCCCCACTCCCACGTAATATATACATATACATATGTGAACAAAATATAGATGTTGGTAAAGACAAAAAATGAGGATAAAAATCTAATGTTATGAGTTTCTAAGAAAAGGATGGTATAATAACCGTATCATGGTTAAATGTTTTTTATGAACAATTTTTAAAAGATTTCAAATTCGTATTGTAATTTTAAGTTCATAATTTACAGATAATTTCCTTTTTAATTTAATTGTTATAGGTATTCGTTTGCATTTTATCAGTGTGTGAAGCCATTTCTATGTGATTTGAATATTTAATTATAAGAAAAGTATCAAACATAAAAGATATAGTTTTTGCCCCCTTTCGTCGGCCCATGACTCCCACAACCTAACAGCCTTTTGACATACAGGGGATTATCTACAGTTGTCCAACCTGTTCTAACCGTGGTGGGAAGTCAAGTTTTTCATTTGTCGGACCGCCACAGAATGAAAAAAAGTCAAGGGCCTGATTCAATGAAATTAATCCGGCCTGGAGGGATTCGAACCAGCGCCGCCGTCAGATCTCAGATTACTAGACCTGCGACTAACCACTGAGCTACGGATGGTGCTGAAAAAAACACCGTTTGTGTAATTAACGAATGAAAATTGATTTGTACAACGAATAACGGAATATTAAATTAAAAAAATATAGCAAAATTAATATTTATTAAATTAAATTCTTGATTATTATAAAGTTATTAGACCCAAAAAAAAAAAAATATGCGACCAAACTGATGTTTAGTTCCGATTACCAATTTATTTTATCTATTAATATCTTAATTAATCCAATACAGAATTTAACTAGTACCAATAATTTAAAACAGTAATTAATGAAATATAACACTGGGTTATACTATAGATAAAATTATATGTATATTCTTGACTACAAATTACTTTTTTACACAAAGAAAAATTTTGAACTAACAAAAACGTGATTATTAATTCAATTTAAAAAACAAATTTAACAAAGAAAATATTATTTGTAAAATAAGGCATAACTAATATCTTGGTCGAATATAATTATTATACTTTATATTATGATAATAAGAGAATGGAATATAAAAAATTACAACTTACAATTATGTTACTGAATATTATCAAATTATGTAATATTATTTATGATGAAATTATTCATTATTATAAATTTATTTCAAGATATTAAGAGATATAAAAAACATAAACGAACAACAGATGCTTAGCTAAATACATATTTTATATGATTTAGCATTAAGTATTAAATAGATTATGAATTTTACTGTTAATTGTTTTACATACTAATTAATTACTCCATACAAACGTTAAAACATTAACTAGCACTAATAATTTGAAAAATAAATTAATGAATAATAATAATACTCGAATATATTTATATATATTATAGATAAAGTAAATTCATACGATCAACTATCTTCTTCCAATAAAAGTTATTGAATTTTATTATGGGATAAATTTTATAATTAATATATTCATGATTATAAATTGACTCATGATATTATATGCCACAATGAGAAATAATACAAAAGATATGACTAACTAATGATAAGTTCAATATTTAGTTACGGTCTTTTAAAATGATTACTAGCTGTCCATGAGAACCAATCAGAATACAGTTCAACTGTCATTAAAACGGTAACAATTATTTTTTCGGTACGATCTTATTCTATAAAATAATAAACCGTAATAGCATTCTTTTAATTATTTTCATCTCAATTAAGGACATTTTCTTAAGATATAATTAAAGATAGTCAATTAATTTTTCAATCATCGAACATATCTAATACATTAAGAGGCCTTTTATGATAATTATAGATCATTTGAAAATAAATTAATATTCATATCTTACAGTAATAGTGATTTAGCAAATTAATAATTGTTGGTTAATAAATCAGTATGTTTAATTGCGTGTGTGACAATATAAAAGCAGAGGGCTAAAGCCTTTATATTTTTTTAATTAAGTAAATTAAACGAATTTTTATTATAGACGTTCTGTGAACATTAGACCTCTAAAAAAAGTCTAATATATCTAATTTCCAGCATCTTTTCAATAAAATAGCCATTAAAAGTTTTTTTTTGATAAATACATCTAATTAAAAATATTGATAACAAATTTGGATTTATCTACGTCAAGATTCATACTGAATAAAAACTTATATTTTTTTAAGTTATTATTTAAAGATAAAATATGTCCTAAGTTTGAAAAAAGAAATATTGTTCTTGTTTCCTTTCATTAATTTTATTTTTTTAATGTTAGACATAATAGAACTGGAAAGAACCACTGAAAACGTTATGTATTTAGTTGGTCCAATAACTATTGCTTCATAGGTTCTTTTATTTTTTATTTTTTTTTTTTTAGATTCAAAAAGACCCTAATATATTATATATACTAATATATATAATATATTGATAAATACTACAATCTCCCACAACCTTGAGCAATAAGTAATAGTGATAAATGATCACATTCATACCATAATTATAAAATAATAAAAAGTACATAATAATAAAATTTCTATATGTATATAAACCTAAAAATAAATAAACTGAACATAATCAAAATATATATAGGAAGTAGGAAGTTTGATCCAATATAGCATTAAAATAAAAACACTAATCACATTTACAATAGTATTAATTTAAAATAGCTGAATGAAATTTTATTCACCGAAATAAGAAACCAAGCTGAAAACAAATACATCTACAGTGAGGGTAACACAGATTTTAAATAAATTATTATGATTATTTTTTAATTTATTTTATTCAACTTAAAACGAATAAAAAATGCACCTCAGAAAAGCCTAAAAATATGTAGTCCCTTTAAGTAAATAAAAAAACGTTTAAGAATAAAACAACATCATATTTGTTTTCATCATTCCGAAAAATCATTAAATACATTTTTAAAAAAAAATCAAAAATTTAATCTTTTGTAGCCCGAAAATTTTTGCTACTCTCCGATTACATTTATTTCCCCCAAGTTGTTTACTGGCTATTATTGCCTTTAAATCTAGGAAATGTCAAATTAATTGTTATTATAAATAAGAGTGGTTACCCATCTTTTCAACGTTATCAAACGATTTGAATTAGATCAAATTATGCATAAGTTAGTAATTTTGAAAAATTAAGTCCACTATGCAAGAGAGAATATAAGTAAGAAAATGGATATTGATGATTCTAAAAATGCAATCTCCATTCTCAATTATACATTTTGAAGTATAATGAAGTACTCGATTAAGTTTTAAGCACTGAATCAAGTAACTAAACTGAAAACAAATGAAGCTATGATACCATACTCCAGAGCTGGCGTAGAGTCAAGAGTCTACTTGATAATCGGGTCACGAATTGGCCAGTTGCCACAAGATTCCTTCTTCTGTACCATCTTTTCCTGTTTTCCAACTGCTAGTTATGCATGATTTGACATTGACGAAAATAAAATGACCAACTAAGAAAATAGCTGACTTCATGGTTGTCCAACTCGAATGTATTGGAATGTGTTTTTGCTTTCTCTCTAACAGTCCGAAGATGCTGAGACAGATGCGGCGTTACTAAATATAATTTGACATAATGAACAAGGATATTGTTTAATGTAGCAATTCCTGGAAAACAAATAAACTCAAAATTTCATACATATTTTATTTATGAATGGATAACGTTTCCGATGACCGTATATGAAATAAAAGAATATCATCGAAAAATTATCAACAATTATATGGATTGGATTTGCAAAAAGACAATATGAGGTCAGAAACGTCGGCAAATCAAAAAAATAAAAGATTTATGAAGGTTTAAGAGTATTTTCGTAGAAATTAAACAACTATTAGCAAAAAAGTGCATTTTTGAAGAATATTATTACATACAAATTTAGCTATTCAGAAACAACTTAATTTGCAGGGGCTAATAAGGCAAACATATACACTTTTTTTCATATATAACTTTTATTTTACCAATTAAATGCAAATATAGGCTTATGGATAGTACGAGTTTTGA
This sequence comes from Halyomorpha halys, assembly GCF_000696795.3. Classification (NCBI taxonomy): domain Eukaryota; kingdom Metazoa; phylum Arthropoda; class Insecta; order Hemiptera; family Pentatomidae; genus Halyomorpha; species Halyomorpha halys. Next base: position 292,613 of record NW_027106991.1, read on the forward strand.
GTATAAAATAGGTAAGTTTAATATGATAAATGCCATTAAATATACTTAAGGTGGATTTATGAATTTAGAATTTTCTTAACAATCAAATTCCTCCAGAATCCAATCCTTACAGTCTAAAATTCTTCGTAAAATCCTTAATGCTCCTTACTTTGTCACAAATCAAGTCATCCATCAGGACCTCAATATTCCATATATTGCCGATTTGGCCAGAACCAGATACCGTATCTTCCATAATAAACTTCTCAACCACCCAAATCTACTTGCTTCTAACCTGGCTTCTCCTTCATAACCTAATAATCCTCCTAAGCGTCTGAAAAGAAGATGGCCTCGAGATCTTCTCCTCTAGAAATGTTAGTTCTATCAGTGGGTAGATTCTCCACATGTTTTTATCATGTCACTATGTCACCTACAGCAAATTTACTTGTATATACGTGTACGCGGTTGTAAATATCAATAATTAAATTATTAAAAAAAGTAGTATCAAACTTTTCATCAGACAATGTCGATCTCCAAGCACAGGCTCTCGGACTACATTGTGCTAAAAAAAATATAAAAAAGTTCGCTACAATTATCCTTTGAACGGTTGAGTATGCAGGAAAATAAGAAAAAACTGCAAAGTAAAGCTAGAAT
>NW_027106991.1:294107-303159 GCF_000696795.3 Halyomorpha halys
TCACTATGTCACCTACAGCAAATTTACTTGTTGTATATATGTGTATACAGTTGTAAATATCAATAAATAAATTATTAAAAAAAAATAAAAAATTTCTTTTTTTTTTAACATTTTCTTCAGAATCTTAGTGACTTTCTACTATTTCTTTATATAAAACGACCACTCTGGTAACTGGAATGAGAAAAAAAAAAAAAAAAAAAAAAATGGTCGAGGAATTGATGTACATAATTCAATAATTTTAAATTAATAATTGTGCACTTAAGACATTAATTACTTTAAAAAAAATTTAATAACGCCCAAGAAAAAAAAATTACATAGGAAAAAAAACTAATACCAAAATTTAAATAACTTAGGTTATTGCTATTTGAAATTAGAAATTCATTTAGAAATTAATAAGTTCATTACTTTACCAAAAATGAAAATAACGCCCAAGAAAAAAATGTGCAGGAAATTAATACTGAAATCGGAAAACAAAAATTCAGTTACCGTAGCCGTGAGTCAATCCTGTGGGTTCCTGAGCCCGCCGGGGTCCATAGAGCTACATAAAGTGGGTGTCCTTAATAGGAAAAAACTGGCGGTGGAGCGTGATTCTGGCCTCCTTGTATAACCGTTTGTCTAGTAACAATACTTCCTTACAAGTACAATATTGATCCTTCATGGGTTATAGCGGCATAGATTTATTTTAATTTTAATAATATAAAACTATATTTGGATTTTCCTAGATTAATTCAAAACTCTTATTATTTATGCATTGTTTAAGCAAATTCAAATGTTTTTCTACCGTTAAAAAACACGGATGATATATAATACCAATTAAGTATACATTTCTTAGATTTGAAAGTAATAAAAAGCCAAGCCAATGAAAAGAAATTTTAGTATGTGTAATGTATTTCCAATTTTTTAAATAATAATTTAATTTATTATTTACTCAATAGTGTGTTAAGTTTATTTGGTTAGACTAACATCGAAAGTTTTTTATATAAAAATTTCAATATCAGTAAATGGCCAAGAAAAGAAAAACTTACTCTTATCATTCAATAAAATGAAAATTTTATTAATTTTAATTTTTGAAATAATTATTTACTTTATATTATTTTATGTTTATAAATGTATTAAAATTGTGGGAAACCTTTGTTTTTCTCATTCCCAAAATAATTCCTCATCACTGGATTGTGATTCTCACTTCCTATTTTTTAAATTAATTTTTTTTTTCATTACTCAAAGATTGCTAATGATTTTGAATAGCTATGTTAAAGGGTTCAAGAGATACCAAGAGAAAATGTAGGTATGTATAAAAAAAATTGTTTGTGTGAACAAGCATACATATTTTATAAAGAAATATGATATAGCGTCATTTTCATAAATGTTTTTAGAAGATTCATAGAGGGTTTTAGATCACAATATGATTCCTTACTATTTAATGTTTTTTTTTTATTTTCTATCTCATATATCCAATGGTATACGTATATGATTAAAGTTGCATAATTCAATCAAATGCTATAACATTTAATTAATATCATCTGCATAAATTAAATTATAATCCAAATTATGAACGTATAAATACCCTTTTTCTCATAATTATCTTAACTGTAATGAAAATTGAAGGGATGTAGAATACTAGATATGTCATAAAAAGAAGGATCTAATAAAAATAGTTTAATAGACAAAAAAGTTATTACTTCACAATGCTTCCGCTTCGAAATGTTATAAAATTGTAATAAAATATAAATGAGGATGTGAAAATATCTCATAAAAATGTAGATGAGTTGCCAGGTCAATATTCTTTATCTCGTGATGGGTGTACATATTTTTAATGCAAAACTAAATATTAAAAAAAAAAACTTTTATTTTATCATTTAAATGCAAATATAGGCTTCTGGATAGTACGAGTTTTGATTATAAAATAGGTAAGTTTAATATGATAAATGCCATTAAATAAACTTAAGGTACAAATTTATGAATTTAGAATTTTCAATTTTTTTTTTTTTAATCATTTTAATTCAGAATTTTAACGACTTTTTACAATTGATTTAGGTAAAACGACCTCTTTGATAACTGCAAAATTGATTATAACTTAACATAAGCATTATTGTAATAAGATATAAACTGATTAATTGATAATTTACAGTTTAAAAAATTTGATTTTTATTATTCATTGCTTCTAAAACTTTTAGAACAATTTCTATAAAAAAAAAATTATAAAAATCAAAATTATCTCCTTTTTCCGCATAGTGCTATACAAGTCTAGTTTTTCTTTATTATGATTATGATTATTTTTATTCTTACAATAATTCTAATATATTATATAATAAATATATTATATAATATCCGTAGGACAGTTGAGATTGTTAATTGTATAAACTCTCCCGCATTTTTTATTTTTTTATTTTCAATAATAAAGAATGAATCCAACTTAAAAAACAAACAAAGTAAAGTGGTTTATAATACGTAATAATTTTATAATAAATAATTCAAAACACTATCCAATTATAGTCTCAAAACTTTTATTTCTTTTACACGTCCAACGTTTCGGCCAATTCGGCCATCTTCAGGGACAATCTACTCAATATCACTATGAAAACATATAATTTAACCACTCTAAAAACTTCATTCAGGCTATTCTGCCCAGGTCAAAACACTTATATCTAAATAGTCAATTATCAATTAAAACCCACTGTCAAAATTATTTCTCTGCAAACACTATTAATACACTTTTATCACAACCTTTATATTAATAGTGTTTGCAGAGAAATAATTTTGACTGTGGTTTTTAATTGATAATTGACTATTTAGATATAAGTGTTTTGACCTGGGCAGAATAGCCTGAATGAAGTTTTTAGAGTGGTTAAATTATATGTTTTCATAGTGATATTGAGTAGATTGTCCCTGAAGATGGCCGAATTGGCCGAAACGTTGGACGTGTAAAAGAAATAAAAGTTTTGAGACTATAATTGGATAGTGTTTTGAATTATTTATTAAAAAATTACCAGTCTCAAGAAAAAATTTTAAGATTATAAAGTAATAATTTTATTTTGAAGGAAAATAGCCCGGGTTGCGGTCAATAAAGGTATAAAATAGTAAAAAAAAGAAATAGCTAATGGTAAACAACGTTTCGTTCCATTTCACAGGGCTTAGAGTCAGTTTTAAGTGTCAGACTATCTTCTTCAAAATATTTTATTGATTTGATTTTTTTTTTTTTGCAGTACATTTCCCTAAGACATGGCTGTGCTGAAGTAGTTCCGGATTTTCCCATTGGAAAGTATTGTCAGCACCGCCTTGTCACTCTGTCTCGTAGAAGATACCGCTTTCTCGAGGATGTCAAAGGAAAAAAGTTGAGTACTCTAGGCCAAGCATCAACATGAACATAGAACAGCAATTAGAAACTGCAACTCCGACAATGGACTACAATGATTTCCCTTCTTCAACATTAACTGTAAAAGTCAGACAGTTAAATTAATGGTTCGTCGTGTTAATAGTAAAAAATAGAAATTTATTTTTTCCTTATAAGTATATCATACTTAATGGTCAATTGCATGGCTTCCATGTGATGAGTATAACTGCAAGTATTGCTGCAACTGAAATGTGGATAGAAGGTTGTTTGAGATGATAGTAAACGTTTATAGACACACCATCGAGACCTAGATGGGGGAAAACCATCAGACATCGAAAATTTATGTTGATAGGGTTCTCTGGGTAGGGGGAAGATTTTTGATCTTATAGACGTCGAACCTTATAGGGTTCGTTAACTTTTATTATTATTAAGTATTTATTTATTTGTTTTTAATACGAATATAAGGGAAAAGGAATTGAAGTCTGGACCTTTTAATATAACACTATAAATAAAACAAAAAACATTATTTATAATATTCTGTTTGAAGTACAAATTACACCAAAAATATAGGATACGTTCTTTGAAATACTTGCAAAGCTGTGTGGTTTGAGATTTTAAAACAATGAAAATTAATTTTCCTTCTTTTTTTTCTTAATAATATTTAAATTTCTTTATTTCGAATATTCAAAATATAAATATCATTCCAACCAGTAAAAGAATATTATTTAATTTAAAATATACGATTTCCACGATTATAAATATTTGTTGAATTAAGTATATACATTTAATAAATTTAACGGATTTTTTTTTTTTTTTACACAAATAAACGAGTGGGCACTTCTAGTCTTACGAAAATGTTGGTAATCCTTGACTTCATATGGTAACGTTGTATATTTTGTACTGCAGTAATGAGAGCACTGCACTCAAATTGAATAGAATTTACTGCACTTGATGATAATGAATACTTGTCCATTGAGAAAGTAAGAGCAGAATCGCCCTGAGAAATTGCAATATGAAAATAAAAACAGAACACTTGTTCCCGTGTATCGTTAGTTTTCATAATTAGAGGCACATTCAACATTTTTTATTTATGACAGTAATTAACTTAATTTCATTTTTTTTTCTAAACAACATTTTCACTTGTAATGAGAGCTTGTTTTCTCGAATACCAGAAAAATTTGAAGATAATTAATTTCAAACGGTTTTATATAATAATTTGTTTTTACAATAATCATGTTAATAGTCGAGTTTAACATTAATCTTTAGCTGAACATTAGCTTCACATAAATTTGGTGGTTTATATATCCTTTTTTCCTTAATATTAATAAACAAAAGCAGGAATTTCATCAATTATGTTCTCGGTCCGACTTGAAAAAAAATGTTTATACTTCATGCATTTTTTTGTTTATAGTCTGAATTAATGGAAATAAGAAATTAATAAAATTATATCAACAAAAAAATAATCTGTGAACTAATTAAGTGGAAATAATGTAATAAAACTGTACCCCTATGTAAAAATTATTTTAAAATAATTTTATTTTTATTTAATGTTAATATTAAGAAGAACTGACTAATGGGTAAAAAAGTAATATAACATTTATATAAATAATATATACATAAAATAATAAGTAAAATATAAATAAATAATCGCCAGCAATTGATTCTATTTTAGTAGTAGAAACATGCGTTTCGGCCAATATATGCTAAACCAGAATTATCCGTTTTTAATGTGTTTTCCTAATTAAAAATGTTTATGTTATGTATTTTTTTTTTTAGTAATGTACTATTGCTTGTTGCTTTGCATGACATCCAACAATAATAAAGAGATTACACCGATGTACTTAAAAAAAAGGAGGTGATTTGGTCAGAATCACGCTCGACCACCAGATTTATACCCAATTAATGAGGCTGGGTGAACCCCACGAGGGCTCAAAAACCCACACGGTTGACTCACAGATACAGTGTGACAGAAAACAATTTTCTGCCCAGCCGGATCTGAACCCGGGTCCTTGGAGTTAATAGCATCGTGCCTTACCACAGTGCCACCGCGCTCCCTGTCGATGCACTTACTACCTATAAAATAATAGCTAAGAAAAAAAGCAAAATTTCTGATAAGATATCAAAACTGTTTTAATTACATACATCTGTTTAGCCCCGCCTACTTAAGTATTTATTTTGCAAATTGCATGTTTTTCACATATTTCAATAAAACATTTTGTATCATTTGTAATTGGAATAAATATGCTACAATTTGAGCCTTTAAAGAACTCTTTGTTTTCAATGATTTCCGAGATGCAGTTTTTCTAAAATCAATATTTTTTTACCAAATCATCGTTCATTATTTTGACAAATATCATGAAAATTACTGTTCTAGGAAACAAATCAATATAAACTAATTTATGGGGCATTTACAGATCCTGAATTGAACCTACAACTCTTTACCTTCAATATGTTTCAAAATTCATTTTTTTTAAAACACCTATTTTTCCCCCCAACCAACGAGGAATCAACATTATGTGAATTTAGGCGAATATCATGGAAATTGATAATCTTTCGGAGCTTAACACTGGTAAATTTAATGAGCTTCAAGCTGATTCTTAATGAATATCTATATTTCAAATAGTTCCTAAGATACCATATTTTTCTCAAAAATTAAACTCATTTAATCCTAATTTCTCATAAAATAAATTATTATAATGATTATTGGGGGTAGGCTGTGAATGAGTAATGCATAATTATAAGCTTTAAAAAATCCCGGATAGGGTCGGGGACTCGAACTCGCAAGCTTTGGGTTGGCAGACAGGCGCGTTACCACGCTGCTACCGTCACCACGGTATATTACTTATTAAAAAAAATTATTACTTTTTTAATCAACGAATATTATTCGATACTTCTACAAGCCATGACCTGAAAAGTTAGGAAAAAAGTAGGTTTAGAAATAAAACATTGATTAAACAGAATATACAAAAGGTCCAGGTGAAAAACACACATTTTCTACTTAAGAGAATTGTATAGTGCGTGAAAAACTGTAATTTCAATAAAAAGTTTATAAACTTTCATTTTTGAAAATGTAATGTGACGAGATTTTTTTCTGAAATTCATTTATTTTTAATTTACTACTAGAAAATGATGAGCTACATTACAAAATGCCATGATAGAAATTTGTAGAGGATATACATATATAAAATATCTTATAATATCTATATAATCTCTTTATACTGTTATTTGAAATGAAATGAAGATCATTTCAAATGACAGTATAAAGAGGCTTTCCTTGCCGATATATTACCTATTAATAAAAAAGTACAAATTTCTGGTTATGCATCATAACTGTTTAGATTACATAAAAATGTATCCAAGTTGCAATGGTATTTATATTGTAAATAATATTACAATGTTTTGCACATATTTTGATAAATAAATAACTAAAGTTTGTCATGTCAATTCTTATCCGAAATGTCTCGTAAGAAACGGAAAATTTCAGGAATTATTCCGGATAAAATTTTTGGATATATGTTTTTCATACTTGACCAAACAATAAGGACATAATGTCCCTTTGTATAATATATTTTAAGCAAACACCTCATAATCAGGGTATACTACATCCTACTTCATAACACATTTCCAGACAAGATAATGCACTATCGCCAAATAGGTAATTCTGGCGATAAATTAGACATAGATAACATTAGGTATTTTGAAACACCCTAAGTCAAATTGCATAATTGAAAGTGCTATAGAGCCAGGAGATAGCGCATATCATAAGGACGTTAAGCGACCCCATGAGATGCAGTCGTTGCATAACTGCAGTGGGCGAGCAGGCAATAAACCATTGATTTTTTTATATATCTCAAAGGTATCATTTAAATACATGCTCGTAAAAGTGCATGAATCATGTCGTATTATTTCAGCTAAACCTATGATTATTGAACATTTATATTTTATTTACACTTTTAGCTGCCTATGTTTATATTTATGTAGTATATAAATATATATTTTATTATTACCAGCAATGTATAACTTATTAAACAAGGAATATTATTCGATACTTGAACAAGTGGAACAAAAAAGTTGTTTTAGAAATAAAGCATAAATTAAACAAAGTATATAAAGGATCCTACTGGGAAAAAAACATATTCTCTACTTAAGAAAATTTTATAGTGCGTGAAAAACTCTAATTTCAATAAAACACGTTTTTAAACTTTCATTTTTGAAAATGCAATGTGACGAAATTTTTATTTTAATTATTATATTTATTAATTTAAATTTACTACTAGAAAATTATGAGCTATATTACAAAATGTCATGATACAGATTTGTAGAGGATATATCTATATGTTTGTAGAACTCCAAAAACATTTCTGGAGTTGAAGCTCCCGTATGGAATGATACCTGGTTTTGGTCAAATCCGCAATATATGGCAGCTTATAAATAAAATCTAGTTAAATTTACTATAAATAATGTTAATAAAGTTAATAATGTTTATCTTTGTAGGAGTAGTAGTTTTAATGATATTTGACAAAATGTTAATTTCTAGTTGTTCGTATAAAATGTTGAATTTTTTAAAAAATATATCTCTAGATCCATAAGACGCACACATGTCTGCCAACACCCAAAATAAAGGAAATTTAACTTACTATAAAATAGTTTATGACACATATCTTCGTAGGGGTAGTAGTTTTTATGATATTCACATATGAGTATAAAGTTGCCAAATGAAAATTTGTCCGAACAGCTATGAATCAATTTATTTTAGCAAATTTCATGAAAACTACTACTCCTACGAAAATAAACATCATAATTTACTTTATAGGTCATTAAACTAGGTTTTTGAGATATAGATTTTTCAAAATAAATTCACTAAATACTGATCTTTCAGTACGTTCCATACAACATTTTTATGAAATGTTGCTTTTTAAAAAAGCTATATCTCGAGAACTATTGAACTTAAATCACTCTATTAGGGCTCACATTTTATCAAATTTACTCTACTTCAAACAATGCTCTGTTAGATTTTCTATTGTTGTTGGTAGTTGTAAAGATATAGATCCGAATAGAAAATTAATTATTTTTAATGTTTTGAAACAGCCAGTATTTTTTATTCCCCCTACCTATACTTGGCAGACTCATCAATTTTTACTAGTAATTATACCTAGTTTTCAAATAAGCAATCAAAAATTGGGGTGAAATAACTGCCTTTTTGCTCCTCTTGGGCTCTTGTTACTATTATGACAATGTAAGAAGCAGTGTGTGAAGATTGGTTGAGTCGTTTTAAAGTATTTATATATATACTTTGAGGCGAAAATTTTGGTTCAAATAATTTAATTTTCTGATTTTTTTTTTTTCGAAAAATCTTATTTAGGTTTCTTGATGTACTAAAACGAATATCAATTTTGTTTCACTCTTAAAAAATCTTTTACCGAACCTATTACCACCATGTCATAATAAGGGCGAAATATTGGTCTCAAATTAAGAAAAACTTTTTAAACGTTTTATTTTATATCTCTGGTTCTAATTTGTTTAATTAGATCCGGTTTGTGCCCTTTGGTGCAGTTTACGGAGCCCTAAACCACTGCCATGTTTCGTGTAGATTGGTCGAGTCATGTTTAAGTTATATCTTTTTTTTATCATATATTTTTATTATTTAATGTTGTTGTTGATTGTTGCTTAAAGGCGTAAAACCCTCAGGTCATCAACGCCTATGGCATGATAAAAGTAAAA
>NW_027106991.1:303399-314870 GCF_000696795.3 Halyomorpha halys
CAATATTTGCACATTGGAGGTGGGAGTTTTCTGATCAGGTGAGAGTGTGTGAGGAGAGTTATGACCTATTCTCAAGCGGGCCAGAGCAACCTCCTCCTTATTTAATTTTATTTACCTTTATAAACTAAATAGATATGATAATTAAATCGTTAATACAATGTTTAAATAACTAAATATATTATACTGATTTAATATATTTAATAAATGATAGTTTGAGAGTGGTTTATGTTAATTATAACACAAACTTCAATTATCCAAATTTCTCTCAAATTTTAAAAAACTTCCAATGTTTCGGCCCTTAGGCCATTTTCAAGGAGATAACCTAAAAATAGTTTTTAATACCAATATTTTTGAAAATACTTCAGTCATTGAAATGTCACAATTCATTGAAATTGTCTTCGTTTGCAAACTAACTGCCCTTTGCCATATATATTCAAAAACAAAAACAAATATAAAATTAATATTATAACAGTTTCACTTAAATTTTATAAAATGGCTACTCACTTATAAATTATACAATCTCAATACAAAACTATCCTTCAAAAAATGTTTTATTTTCTATTAACCACGTCTATAACACTAATAATAAAACCTACCTTCAACAGGATAGAACTCTATCTCTTAATTACTTATCATAATTTAATTATAATTTAAATACTATTCCTTTTTTTATTCGTTGCTTATAATTTAAAATTATTTAAAAATATAATTATTACATTTTTATTATATACATATTTTTGCACACACACACCTCCCCTCTCCCCCCAACATCATACATACATTCACACTTACATATATACCTGTGCATATTAATGTATATACTTCAAGAATATAAATTTATATTTCAAGAATTTGAACATTTTATCTCATAACTACCGAATTACAATTAACTACATATTGATTTAACTTAAAATTTCAGAATAATGATGGTTTAGACCTTTGGAATCTGATTTAAAGTTTACTATATAATTTATATTTTCTGAAATATAAATGGATTCCAATATTTTTTATCTAAAATTATTATTTTATTTATGTATCCCTTTGACTTCTTCAAAGTCAAACCCATGTTTATTTTTAAAAAAAATAGTTGAAAGAAATTTGGATCATTGAACTTAATATATTAATTTTTATAAAACTATATTCAACTACCATATATTGGCAATTATATTCAATTAATCTATGTACATTTCAAAATCCAGAGTCTGCTATTAGTTAATAAATAATTCCTCTCTATTCATCTAACTTTATTTCCACGCACTATAGAATTACTATAAAGATTCAGGAATACTTGGAAAGCAGTTAATACTTTCCGACAGTTATAATAACCCGTTCTGAGAATATTTTTTTATCTTCCATTACATATTTGACTCCATAAATATCTTCGTTCTACAAAAAAATATAGAAACAGGTTTAGGGTAGTATGACCTCACTCAGGAGAAATGTGTTTGTAGGGAAAGGGCAGGATTCTACCTGAGTCTCTTCAATTAACCTTTGTGAAATAGAATAGAACTACTCTTCAACTCAGCCAGCTCAGCCCTACTCTAACCTCAACGTGAGCTGTAATATTGTGTAATATAGTTTTGAAACTAAAGTAATAACTTAAATTATTTTGAACTAATTCAGGACGTCTATTGTCAGAGTGAGGTGCTGAGGTTTAGTTTCGTAAATATTTTACCAATATACCTTATAATTTTACATTCAAAAAGGTTCTGAGCTCTTTGTGTTTTCAGTCCTACACCATGCAACATATACTTGTTGGATATTTGTACAACAAATTGACCACAATCGTAAATGAATCAGGCATTCTGACTTTTGTAAAAATAGTTCTAGGTTACACCATCAACACAAATATGACATAATGTGAGGTTTATTCATAAATATCTCGCATAAATACTATAAAATTGTACAATCATAACAAAAGCATTGGTTTTCCGGAATAAAGTGCTCTATGACATTAAAGCTGGTGTACTCCAAGAAGGTGTCTTCAGTCTTATACTTTGTAACATAATTGTTCCAATTTTAATACAAAAAAATATTCCGACGCGAAATTTACCATACCACTGTTGAATCAGACATTCTGATTTTAATTAAAGTTGTATTAGGTTACTTCATTAGCGCCAGCAAGGTTTCTCTATATAATTTTAAAATCATGACAAAACGAGTTTTCGAAGTAAAAATAGATTCTGAGCTCTCTGACATTAAAATTGGCATACCTCAAAACGGTAATTCAGTCTTTCAGTACACTTTGTTAAATAAATTGTTCAAATTTTTAATACAAAAAAAAAATATTCCGATGCCGAATTGACCATATTCACTGCTGAATCAGACATTCTGTTTCTAATTAAAATTTCATTAGGTTACTTCAGTAACGCCAGCATGTTAAAGATGAGGTTTGGTTTATTTAAAAATATCTTGTCGAGACTTTACTTAATTTGATAATCATGACAAAAAGATTTTTCGGAGTAAAAATAGGTTCTGAGCTCTCTGCAATTGAAGCTGGCGTACTCCAGGAGGATGTATTCAGTCCTACTTTGCACATACTACTGTATCACACGCATACTGTATCACATACACTGTATAACAGATGCTGGTCGGTTATCACAGAATAATCCGACAACAAATTGACCGCATTCATAACGAATCAGACATACTAATTTTAATTAAAACTGCATTAGGTCATATTACTGATGAATGCCATTAAAATATGGATTAGGTTCTGTTAATTTGAAAATATCTCATCAAAATACTATACAGTTAAACATTCTTGACAAAAATAGGTTTTACATAGTAAAAGTAAATTCTTAGTCTCTTGCAATTAAAATTGGCGTACCCCAGGACTATGTCTTCAGTCCTATACTTACTATAGCAACATATACTGGTCTAACATCTCAGAATATTATGCCAAACTTTTGTTGGTGAATCTGAATTGGTAAAATTTAATTATATGTAACGAGAAGGGTGTCCCAGGGAATGAAGATATTAAAAAAAAAGTTCTAATCAAATTTGTTTTTAGTTCTTAAAAAAATATAATCAATATAATCTAGGAAAAAGAGAAGGTTTGGGAGGCTCTTATTATTTTTTTTCAGTTTCCAAAGCCAATTAGATAAAACGGTTAAATACAGGTAGATTTTTTTTTCAATTAGGAAGAGCCAATAAATTTTTTGTCAAAACGGTAGGGACACCTCTTACACACACCTGTTAAGTCCTGAAGTCCTAATCATCACACTACCTCAATGAAGGTAGAAAATTCATGAAAAAGTATCGTCATACTTGTTTATGGGGCAGCGAATTATAATCTAACTTGTTTTCCATAAAATATTTGAAAATTGAAGAGTTAAAATTATCTTCTAATTATTGGCAATATACATTAATAAAAAAATTACAACATATGATGAAAGTTATGGTTCTTCTTTCATAACTTTAGATAATCGAACAATTTTTATGTTATTAAATTTTCAATCAGCTTACACACAACTTTTAAGAAATTTCGTCGTTTTAATGATCATGATTGACAAATCTATCTTTTAAATAATTTAAGGGCTATTATTTCAATCATCGAACATCCCGCTTGGTACTTGAAATTTAATTTATTTATTAGCTTTCGAGTTCTGTATTATAAGTTCTTTAATTACTTTCTATTTCGAGTTCAAAATAACGTGTAATTAGCAAATTAAGAACGAAAGCCGATTCATTAAAATTAAATGATCGAGTTTTCATAACTGGTAGTTTCATTGAAAATATCGATTTTTCTTAATAATGAATATTATTTTTGATTATTAGTCAGGGTTGCGTATAATGTTATATAATACGTATAAGGTTTTAACAGGAAAATGCCCAAATTTTCACAATTTGTGGTGACCTCCCCTTTGCTTCAAATCAGGAGTGGGGGTGGGCTGAGTAATCCACAAATTTCCTAGAACAAGATTTTGGAGATTTCGGAAAAGTTTGATAAATATATATAGACTTTTTTTTTTATTCCATACATTTGTGTACCTACATCGTATTCCTTTATGGAATAAAGTAAAATTTGATATATATACTTTGATATATATATACTTTTTTTTTGTTAACCAGTAGAATAGCATAAATGTATGGGTTCAATTTCAGTCAAAATTGCTTACTCCCCAATTTACCAAACTGCATTGGGTTGTTAAATATACTTTTTTTCAATGCTTATAATGTATAGGCATAGTACAGTAAAATTATAATATATAATAGTAATACATGATTTTTTGTTTGTTTTATTGTGATTGTTCTTTTATTTATTTTTTTTTCACATTACTTATCTATATATCTAATGATATTGTCTTCCTTAACCGATTACAACTTTCCTCTTTTTTTTTTCTTTTTCCCCTGTTTAAAAAACAGAGAATAAAATTATAATATAGAGAAATGCTTTATTGAGCCATGCTGCCCAAATAAATTGGGTTGTTATAATACAGCATACCAATCCATACCATAATATCAGTTTCAAACTTGTTGTCGAGGCGCCTTAAAAGAAGATGGCCACGAGACCTGTTAAAACGTCATTAGTACCAATAGGTAGTTTCTCTACACGCCGGTATTACTCCATTTTGATCTTTCATCAAATTTACTTTTTTGTGTTTGTATATAATACAGTTGTAAATAGTAATAAATAAATTTTAAAAACTTTTATTCATTATTAATGTTTTTAAAACATTTTCTTTCTAATGAATCATCGGCTAACCCAAACTGATCATACCTTACATTTCCTGAATAAATTTCCCCAATGTATACACATTACTTATGACGTAACAGGAAAGGTAAAACATTACTCACAGCGGTTACCAAATCACAGCCTATAACCATTCGCGGTCTACAACACGTAATTAGTCGTCATACACTAATCGAGTTTCTCTATCGATAGGAAAGTAAAAAAAAAAAAGTGCGGTTTGTCACTTAAGTATCCAGTCATTTCCATAACTGAAGTGGATTCCTAGCCGTACTGCACCAGGAAAACACTAGACACAATAAAAAAAATTGTATATTATTGCCATGCGTAGCCTTAGTCTATCCTACCTTTATATAGGAACCACACTAAGTATTTTCCGTTAATGGTCTTCACCACAAGGTACACCGAGGTGTAATTACTCAATGTCCAGGTGAGTTTTACCCCTCTTCCCTCGACTTAATTACGTGTGATTAGTCAATTAATTAACCACCAAATTATAACAGTCCTCAAAGAACGTCCCCACCACATTATAGGTTATTACCTTTTGCAATTAAACCGTTAATCATAAACGTTTTAGTAAATTTAGTTAAATGCTTTAAAAATGTTGGCACATGTAATTATTAATGAGTTTACACTATTTTAAATTATAAACATATTCATTAAGGTTTTGTAAAATATATTTAATTATTTTTATTGTGATGTAAAATGTAAGATTCAAAATTATCTTTAGCCAACAAACTAACACAAACAAACCGTAGAAAAAAAAAAATTAAAATCAGTACCGCTACAATCCATGAAGGGTCAGGGGTTCAGTACTTTGTAAGGAAATACTGTTACTAGACCAATGGCTGTGCATGGAGGTGATTTGGTCAAATTTACCCAATTAAGGGTACCCATTTTAGGATGCTCGATGGACCACAGGAGGGCTCCAGAACTCACAGGAGTTGACTCACGGCTACAGTAGGGGTATTCATGATCTTTGGTTTAACATGTTAAAGCGTGTTAAATGGAAAAACTCATGTTAAATCGAAAAAAATTGCCTTCTTTTGCCGTGGTAAAAAGAAATAACATTTAACATAGCTGAGAGTCTGTTACTTGGTCTGTTAAATGGAGAATGACGTCACACAATAGACCAGTTGAGATCGCCGCCATTTTTGTTGTTGTGACAGCTCAGTTCTTTCGTGTGTTTGTGGTTTTCATATCCCTGTTATTAAACCAGAATGGATAATTTTAATGATACATTTGAGAAAAAAAAAAACAGTAAAAAAAACAATGTAATTTCATTCTACTATCTGAAAATTTGTAAACGCTCGCCAGATAAAAATCTGACTATATGAACAATGTAATTATTCTTAGGGGACATATGTCCCAGAATAAAGTTATTATTTCATTTCATTTCATAAGCTAAACTTTCACACAAATTCCACTTTTCACTCACTCTAGGCATGTTGTAATTAATTACTTAAATCAAAATTGAAGTAAACAATAACATGAGGGTCTCGAAGGAAGGTTATAAACATAAAGGCTTATACAACAAGTTGCTGAGAAAATCCACTAGGGGCTCTTATGCATTTAACATTTAACATGACTTTAAATAGGGCTGCTCACAATCTATAGTTATAACATTTAACATGGTGAAACATTTAACATTTAACACAACATCATGAATACCCCTAGTGTAACAGAAAACAATTTTCTGCCCAACTCGGGTTCTTGGAGTTAGTAGCCACGCGCCTTAGACCGGAGCTACCGCGTTCCCAAACTCTGCGTAAAGTTTTACTAAAACCAATCTTGATATATGGGGTAGAACTGTGGTGTTCTGCAAAATCCTTTAACATTCAAAGAATTGAGTGCTTTAATTCTAAAACAGCGATTCCCAAACCTTTTTTGTTAATGTACCCTTTTTCGGACTGAATATATTTGGCGGCACCCTTATTGGGATAAAAAAAAAAATTCAAAGCACTTGTATGGATTCAGACTGGTTGTCCCATGGGCTTCCTTACACTATGGCCATACTACAGGTAAGCTAGGTTCTGCGGATAGCTAATTTGGGGATTTAAATAGAGAGCGCGAAAAGGTAAATGGGAACAGGCACTATATGATTGATAAAAAATAAAACAATATTTAATATAAAATGAATAATATAGAATATATAAAATAGAAGAAAATATAGAAGATATAAAACTAGACGAAAATGATAAAATGCTTGTTAAAACCGAAAAAAAATATAAAACTTCTTAGAAAGATAAAAATATACTTTTTTTTTTTAATATTTATTTATTGCTATTTACAACTGTACATTATAATACATTTAGTAAATCTGATCTAAGTTAAATTGTACAGGCGTGTAGAGAAACTACCCATTGGTAGCACTCTAATGACCTTTTACATTAGCTGCTCTCGTGGCCATCTTCTTTTCAGGCGCCTCGGAGGATTGTCAGGAATGGAAGAGGAGGCAAGATTAGAAACTAGGGGGTTTGAGTGGTTAGAGAGTTTATAAAGGAAGGAGTGATATCTGGTTCGGACTAGATCGGTTATATAGGGAACATTAAGGTCTTTATGTATGATTTTATTTGTGACAAAGTAAGGAGCATTGAGGATTTTAGGAAGGAATTTGGATTGTAAGGATTGAATACGAGAGGAATTCGAAGGTTTAGTGGAGCCCCAAGACCGTTTGTCCAGTAAGTGCTGTAATATTCGAAATCTATGTGTAGTTTCCTGTCTTTTCAGTCTTGTGTGAGGATTCCAGGTTAGTCCTTTTTTTAAATTTAGTCCAAGATAGCGGATCTGTTCGACAGGGGTAAGAGTAACATTATTAAATGAAACTGTAGGGCAATCAATAGGTTTACGACGAAGGGTAATTAAGTAAAAGGTCATTTGATGGGGTTTGTTGGAATTTATCTTAATCCTCCAATTACGACACCAATCTTCGAGGGCTGTGATATGGGATTGGAGATTTTGGGATACAATTAATGGGTTATTATTAACAGCGAGCACACATGTGTCATCGGCATACGTGGTGAAGATAGTGTTAGGATTGGTTGGAATGTCAGCTGCATAGACGGTGTAGAGGATGGGACCAAGGATACTACCTTGAGGAACACCAGTGCATACCATTTAATTAGCATACATTTATCAAATTAAATTAATGATCAAAAGTGACCTGAACAGCACCCTTGGGCTTAAAAAAAATTCCGCAAAACTTTTAAATGTTGCGACAATTATCTTTAGAGCGATTTAATATGCAGGAAAATAAGAAAAAAAACCAGTGTAAAGAATATTCAGGAATGTATAAAATGAACTGTAAATTTGCAATTTTATTTATTTATTTTTTTTTAATATTTTGTGAAAATAGCATTTGCTATTTAGATCCACTTGGGAACCGCTGCTATATCGAAAAATTATAAACGCACCATTCTACCAGACAAATGACATTATACATAAGGACTTGGAAATTCCAATAATTTCAGTCAGTGTAATCATGTGCCAAAAATATTAAAATATCCCGGTGGTGGTACCGAGATATACTAACATAATTGTTCTGCTCTCCTGTCACAAAAGGCTGCCTAAGACGACAAAGACGACTTATTGGAAAACAAAAGGTTATAAGACGATAGTCTGGGTGGCGGTCAATAAAGGTATCAAAATATTAAAAGAAAACTGTTTATTGTCAACCAACGTTTCGTCCCACTTAGCAGGGCTTCGTCAGGGCTGTCAGATTGAAACAGGTATGAATTGAACAGGGATTATACCTGTTTCAATATGTAATTGAGTATCGTTGTTTAAAACTACTTTATAAGGGGAGGTAGTTTTTTTTTATTATTATTTATTTATTTTTGATTGAGAATTACATATTATTGCAGTCTTGAGAGTGAGCTAATTTAATCTCGAAACGTTTAATATATCAATGAATGGAAAAAGCATAAAAGTTAAATCCTATTTGTTCAATAATTTTTTTTTTTACGGATTCTATTAATTTCCTAGAAATTAATTTTTTTTAATCATTAATAAATAATATGAAGTGTTGAGTGTGGGTTAATCGAGTATAAATCAGAATTATTTATAATAATTAACAAGTATAGTTATGTAACATAAAATCTATGAAACAATACATTGAATAAATAATAGATAAAATCAATAATAATAAATTAAATAATACATATGCGGACAGAGTAGGAAGGTGACACATGGACGCCGTCCCGTTACGGGGGCGATGGCCCTCAACGTGACGCTACTGGTAATACTGTCCGAGCTAGTCTGTCTTCCTCATATCGATAGTGATATTATCGAACAATAATCTTTATATAAACTTATCTGCTCAATAATCGATAGAACCCATAATCGATGCTTCGATATAGGTATTAATTATCACTTCATTCCCTCTAGCAAACGTCATGTACCAACCCTTTCCTCGTTTAAAACCCTTCTATTTAACTACCTTTTACTTCACCAATCTAATCCAATATTACAATAGTACAGATATTTTGTAACTACCTTTTGGCTTTGTTTTTTATGCATTTAATCACTTATTTATTTATGCATTTATTTGGTTTTCTTCCCTATATTTAAAATGATTTATATACAATTTAAACATAAATTATAATTGAGCTTGTGAAAAAAGATATGCAGTTTCATATATTCACTTAAAAATTTTTAATAGTATTTCTGGTGGAAAATTTTTATATTTTTCTTTCTTTATCCTGTCAACTTAAAGTATTATATATAGGTTGAGTGAAATTAATGTAAAAAGTAACTGTTTTGTAACTATGAGTGTGTATGTTTTTGAAACCGATAAAACGGAAAACAAAATTAATGAAATAAAAAAAAAAATTTTATTCTGGGACATATGTGCCCTACAGTAAATACGTGGTTTATACGTTATGATTTTTGTCTGGCAAGCACTTAAAAATTTCCAGTAAGCAAAATGAAATTACATTGAGAACTTGGCTTAACTATTGTTTATAATGTTAATCAATATATGCTTAACTATATTGTTTACAATGATGTGGAAGTGTGGTTATACAATAAGTGAAGGAATAGGTGTTGTTTAAAGAATGGATGAGGATTGGCGAATGGAGATGAGGAGAGAATTTCAAAAGGAGGTTGCACGTATGACGAAGGATTTGCTCAAGAAGACGGTTCTATAAGAGGGCATATATAAATCAGTTGGTTGGGATCTTGTGTTTGATGAATGGATGAATGAACGAAGAGTGAGGAGATCAAAGATATAGGTAGGGTTTTTTTTATTTTAAGAACTTGGAATATGAAAACACCAAGGAGGTATTGCCTTCGGGAAGTTGGATAGAGCCACTTCAACTCGGTATACCAGCGGGAGACAATTCAGGATACTAGGATCTGACGGGTGTGATGACTGGAATCATAGAATCTTAGGAATAGTTTAGGCAAAAAAAATTGTTAGCTAGTTTTAGAATTTGGAATATATGAGTGAAAAGTTGAATTATAAAATAATTATTCAGGGAAAATATATATGCTAAAAGTGTTATATTGATTAACATCACAATGTCATTTAAAAATTACAACGTTCTTGGGTTCTCTTAAAAGTTTTCCTGTATATTTGTACAGTATTGTCGAAGCAGTTATAGCCGTTATAGCAGTTATAGCCGGTACCTGCCATATGTAGACGTCTTGACAGTCAACTGCCACAAACTCACAAACATCAATTTTTTGTCTAAGGTCAGATAGCTAAATTTTATAAGCCACTTTAACAATTCTTCAAGATCGTAACTTTAAAAAAAAATAGCAAACATGAAATTCTGTGGATTTGTTTTACATGTCATAAAAGGGCACCAGTGTTTCCTAATAAACGTAAATAAAAACCTAAAAATGTTTGCATAAACATACTTTTATTTCAATAAAGGAGATTAAGGAATGAGAAAACCACCGTTTTTAGGAAAAAGTGATTTCTAACAATATTTCATTCGAGCACAGATATGAAACTTTGGCGAATATTTCTTCTGTTTGTCGTATTCAATCAGCTTTTTTTTTTGGTTGTTTTTTTATTCCCAAGTTATACTAGGAGCTAGATTTGGTTTACTGTCAGCGGTGTAATAAGCATACTGTCTCACAGTTCTGACAGGGCTACCACGACAGAAAACAGTCACCGACCAACTGGACCTTTTATAACATTTCTTTCTTGTATCTAGCAACGATTTTTCGTAAATGGACACATATAAAAAAAAAATAAACAAAGAATAATCACAGTGGTATTCCCGCAATTTAAAGCGTACTAAAAGATAATTCACAAAATGACCGTTCTTAGATAAATGTATCGAATCAACTTTTTTTTTTTCAGTTTGGAACACAAGTTACACGCCCTTATTACTTCTGAAGCTTGAAATTATTCTATTTGTCAATGGTAACAAATTGATTTCTTATACAGTGTATCAATCGAAATATGTGAGTAATGTGAACACAAACATTACAGCCGTCAGCGGATAAAAAAAATAATAGTCAGAAACCCAATTGAGCGATTTATTTTAAATAAGAGTTTTTATGATCCGATAGTAATATTTTAAAAAAATTAAACAAAATTGACGATTCATTAATTCAGTGTAATGAACACACGTTTTTATCTACTAATTTCTAAGAGAAGAGGGATATTTTTCAATTATGGTTTTAAACATGAGAAAAACTACAAAACATAATATTTAATTCAATGAAGATTATTGATTGACCGTGTGTATAGATGAATGGAATATGGTCCGGGTGCGGTAAAAAAAACTCAAATAGTAGATAATTATACTATTTTATTGAGCCA
>NW_027106991.1:316241-327389 GCF_000696795.3 Halyomorpha halys
CCCGATCATCTTCTCCACATATTAATCTACGGTCAACTATCAACACCTCATTGTAGAAACTTTAAGTTACAGAATCTCTACATCAGTGTGGTGCCAGATAAACTTTATTGACTTTATATGAAGGGTGAATATACAAAGACTATGATACTATATACAATACTATCTACAACTGCTATTTACAACTTGTCTCCTTGAGTGTCCTTTAACAGCTGTATTCGAGTTCTTTTCTAAACTCCAGAATCTAGTATTGCACTCAGAATCAGAACGAATCTCTCATATAAGAAGATATTTAGGTCCAGTGTGTGAAGGTGGAGGAGTGCGAGGTGTGGAAGGTAGTTATGTTATGACTAGAGAAGTCTTTGCGGGATTTTTGAAAGTAAGAATAAAGCAGATAAAGGGCTTGGAAATATCACCGTGACAGTTAAATCGGAGTATAGTATGAGACTAGAAGTCACTATTTCACAGCTAAAGCTATAAAGGAGAAAAACCTGTAACGGCATGGGATGCAAAGGAGGTGTATATTCTAATAACAATAGACATTAGGATGGCAACCTACAAAAGAGTGTCATAAATGTCAAACGATTAAAAGTGTTTTACTACTCATTGAGAGATTAAACTAAATTTATTAAACATTTAAACATTTATTTATACTCCTATGTAATTAGAATAATGTTATTTACAAAGCCAAAGATGTTATGCAATAAACTTATATTAGAGGTATAATTTTACTATATTTTAGAGGTAATTATCCCATATTTTAGAGGTAATTATCCCATATCGTGCAATAGAAACAATCACACTTCCCAGGATGTACTTTCTATTCGGTTCGAAATTGACGCAATTAGAAAGCGACTATTGCCGAGAAGTCGCAAGGGTTTGGGACTGATTAAGTGCGATCTTATCGTAGGAGGGTCTCGGAAATGGGACGACGTCGTAGTCAGTTCCTTCCGCTTCCAATAATCGATATATGATAAAGCTGTGCTAGAATTGATCGATTTGTCACGTTTTATACTCGTCACTATTAATAGATAAGTCAAAAGGTCACTGGCGTCATATTTTAACACATAAGTGTTAGTTAAAGGAATAATCCTTTGATTTTTTTTTCAAGTTAAAGACCTTTCAATATGACTTAACACTATGTAGCACAAAATGATTTATTACAGTTTATATAATTTTAAAACTGTATACATACAAGACAGGAAACTGCTCGTAGATTCCGACAATTACAACATTTACTAGATAAACGTTCTAAACTTCCAATCCATTGGAATCCATCCTGTTATAAGGCCTATCTGGACATACGGAGTTGAACAATAGGGCCCCACTAAACCATGGTTCCAGTCCGAAATTCTTCGTAAAATCCTTAATGCTCCTTACTTTGTCACAAATCAAGTCATCCATTAGGGCTTCAATGTCCCATACGTTGCCAATTTGGCCAGAACCAGATACCATTCCTTCCATGATAAACTTCTCAACCACCTAAACCAACTCGTTTCTGACCTGGCTTCTCCTTCATTACCTAATAATCCTTTTAGGCGTCTGAAAAGAAGTTGGCCTCGATATCTTCTACTCTAAAAATGTTTTTGGAGTTCTATCAATGGGTAGATTCTCCACATCTTTGTATCTTGTCATCATATTGCTTACAGCAAATTTACTTGATGTATTTATTTATATTAATTTTATATATATATTTATACAGTTGTAATTAGCAATAAATAAATTTTTAAAAAATCCATAAACAAAAAGTAAATAGGGTATCTTTATTAATATTCTAATTTGTTAAAATTTATGTAATCATTCCACTAACATCTGGAAAAGCTAATTGAAGTAAAACAAACATTGACTTTCCTCATTGTATTAAATTAATTTCGATCGAATTTTGTGTGAGGTAAATTCGGAGTAAGTGCATATTCTGAGTAAATGCATTAATGGGAGTTTATGTCAAAGCTCTGTTGGTAGAGCTACAACCTGTGTTGATTTGAATTAATGATGGATTTACCGTAGGTGCAGGTGTAAAATAAATATATTTCCATGTACTTGCCTCGAATATTCAATTACTTTACTACTATTAAGTAAGAGTAAAAAATAATTTTTTTTTTTTTCATATCTTCCTTACTTCCGACACGTGATTATATTTATAATTGGTGCAGTGCGCTCATCGTGCAACTCTCTCTTATTGCCCTACTTAAAGTTAAATTATTTTATTCACGATCGCAATATTTCTCTTGAGTGTATTGATAGAGGGGGGAAAATCAATTAAAGGCAGAAAGAAGAAAAAAGAAAAAAAGGCAGTTATTTCAACCCAATGTTTTATTACTTTGATGAAAACTATTTATAATTACCAGTCAAAACTGATGGGTCTGCCAAGTTTAGGTAGGGGGAATAAAAAATGGCTGCTGTTTCAAAACCTTAAAAAAACATTAATTTTTCATTCGGAGTAATCTTAAAAACTACCAACAGCACTAGAAAATCTAAAAGAACATTATTTAAAGAAGAGTAAATTTGCTGAAATATTAGTCCTAATAGAGCTATTTACGTCCAATAGTTCTCGAGAAATAGCCTTTTAAAAAGCAAAATTTCATAAAAATGTACTGAAATATCAGTAGTTAATTAATTTATTTTTAGAAATCTATATCTCAGGAACTATGTGACGCACAGAAGTCTATTAGCAATCAAATTAAAGCTACTTTAATGTACTATAAAGTAGTTTATGACCTTTACCTTCGTAGGAATAGTAGTTTTCATGATATTTGCTAAAATAAATTGATTTGTAGTTGTTCCGACCATAAGTTTGATTTATGAAAAACTTTATTTCAGAAACCTAGACTTAGGAGTTACAGATGTCTGCACTCAAATTAAAGCTGGTTAAATTTACTATAAAATATTTAACTATTAATAAACTCTAAACCAGGTTAATAAATAGACCTATTTTCATTAAAGTAAATAGTTCATTAATTTTGAATTTGTTTTTTTTATTAACACCTAAATAATTTGAATTAAACATTAATTCAATCTGTAACAATCGCGAAAACCTAAGAAATCATTATCTTTCATTAACTAACACGCGTTTGTGGCCCTTGTGAAAAAAATTTTGAGTACCACTGATATACACAGACACAGGTACATACTTAAGTTTCCGTTATCGTTGACATGATAACTTCATAGCCATGGGAAGCAGGTTCACTACAATAAATTATAGCGTTAACATTAAGAGATAGGTTTAGGCCAGTGGCTTCTGGACCAATATTGTAACCCCCGCCTTCAGTGGACCCAGACCAACCCATGTGGCAAAGGAAGGGCCCTAAATACATATTTATATATTTAGTTATATATTAATTTGCTATTTATATATTTAATAAAGGAGGTAAGAAAAAAAATGGATTTAGGCCAGCGTCTCCTGGACCAATATTGTAACCCCCGCCTTCAGTGGACCCAGACCAACCCATGTGGCAAAGGAAGGGCACTAAATACATATATATATATATTTAGTTATATATTAATCTGCTATTTATATATTTAATAAAGGAGGTAAGAAAAAAAAATGGATTTAGGCCAGTAAGCTCGCTGTATGCAGGCATCCCACAACCTAACTTAAAATGCCCTTCAGGCAAAGAAAGGAGATTTATCTTCGTTATGTATTATGTATTATATTGTTGACTTATCTTTTTTGTTGAATTAATAAAAATTAATTTAGAGGGTAAAAAAAAAAATGGATTAAGACGTTTTTAATCTGAGATTCGGCGAAAAGTAAACTCCTAAACCATTCATCTCGAGAGCTCCTAATTTCAAGCCCTACTAGAACAGATTGTAGCCGAAACACGTACATCAATAATTAACACTAATAATCTTCAAACCGTCTGAATGGAGTTTTGTTCTGCTTCATTCGTCGGGTAAATGGTCTGCTTTGAAAGAGCTACAATTTTCTTCGCAAACGCCAAACATTATGCGATCATTAATATTGTACAACGCGACTTTACGAATTCTACCTGCAGGTTCAGGTGGAAAGATTTCTGTTGGACGATGAAAAAGATAAAAATAAAGGTGATAAACCCGAACAAATATGCATCATTCAAGAAATTGTATTTTATTTTATTTTTTAATATTATAATATTAGTAATAGTTTTTGAACTACATCAGAAAACGACTTTTGAGATATTGTTAAATATTTTTGATTTATCACAGTTTGTAAGAGAAATTAAAAAAAAAAAATCAACAAACCAGAAAAAAAAATTACTTTACAATTAAAATAAATTATTACTTCAATTATTAAACATAAACATAAAATGATTAAACATTTAAAAATAAAAATTTATAGTTTTAAATAGTATTACTCTTATAAATATCTTTTTTTCTATAATATTTAAGTTATTAACACCATAATTTAATTTATTTTTATTTTTTAGATTGTAAAACCTAAATTATTATGATTAGTCATTTTTTTTATTATCTATTAATAATTTTGTTCTTTTGTTACTCTTAAATTTATAATATACTTTATTATTATTAATATCAAACGATAATATAAAAAAGTAATAATATAATTGTATATCAATTATAATCTTTTTACCAATAAAACATTTTTTTTTTACTTCTTCAATTATTTATCACTTGACGTTTCGAGCTTAAATCACGTTATCTA
Source organism: Halyomorpha halys (assembly GCF_000696795.3). Lineage (NCBI taxonomy): Eukaryota > Metazoa > Arthropoda > Insecta > Hemiptera > Pentatomidae > Halyomorpha > Halyomorpha halys. Next base: position 320,881 of record NW_027106991.1, read on the forward strand.
CAAAAACTTTCCATCGTCCAATATTTATTCTTATCAATAACTAGAAACCGCCATTTCGGCCAGTATAATACTATACGATACTCTATCCGTGTAATGGTCAAAAGATCTACACAAAATAATATTTAAAAAAACGGTTAATAGTAACCGACGTTTCATCAGGTTTAAATGAAAACAAGATACAATGTTAAGTATCATAATATGGATTAGAATAACAGCATGATGGAATGATCGATTATTAATTACTGTACTTAGTGATAATTATTCTATTTACTTATACTTAGTTTATTAATCTATTTATACATTCTTTTAGTTTACTTCGTTTTTTTTTTGTTTTTTTACATAGATTCTATGCATAATCTTATATTCTTATCATACTTTACAATGTTTGAATCTTGTTTTCATTTAGCCCCCCTGTGAAGTGTGGCGAAACTTTGGTTACCAATATATTTATAGTTATTTTTAATATGACTGCCTTTTTTACCGTCTACCCGGATAATCAATTTACACAATGTTCATACTCTTTTATAATTCGAGTTATTATATTATATTATTTTTCAATATATTCATAACCGGAGTTGTTTTTATATTGTTGTTATCAAATATACTTTTGATGAAATATTGTAAATATTGACTTTTTATTATTTGGATCTAAATACTAAGCTTAAATTTAAAATTATATTAGTTCTAGCACTTAAATTCATATCTTCTACATATATCATTTGTAATTTGATCTTGTGATTTTATTTCAATAATATCAATAACAACGTTTCGGGATTGTCAGCCCATCATAACAATAACATATTGTTGTCAATAATATAAATAATTATAATTAAAAATACCATATTATAAATTAGGAGATCTGAAATACCTTATTTATACCTTATACCTCAGATCTCCTTATTTATAATAGGGTATTTTTAATTATCAATATTTATATCATTGACAACAATATGCTATTGTTAGCGTAATAAGACTAATACGGAGAACACAAAATGTAATTTTTAAAGATATTTTAATCAGATACTTGATGATGGGGTAACTACCCCGAAACATTGTCATCGGCATTAATGAAATAAAATAAAATAATTAAAACAAGGATGTGTAATTTTTATTCACGAGATGTAAATAATTCTAGCACTTATTAAGGGATTTAAGCGCGTGTCAATATAAAGTGAACTCTAAAAAAAGGGTTGAGGACATTGAATAAATAAAAAATTACAAAACAATATATTATCACGCCTCAATTTCAAAAGTATTATTTAAATAAGTCTGCTGAAGAGGGTCGATGCCCAATTTGAAGGGTCAAGAAATTTGAGCAAACCATGTGAATAAAATTGGGGAAGGATTTTTGTTTAAAAAATATATACCTCTATTGAAAACAGACCTTTCTATAACGGACAAACTGTCCGCAATACACAAGTTTTCACTGTATTTATAATAGGACTAAAGTCAACGAGTTCATCCGCTAAAGCCTGCGCAAAGTGCATATATTTTGCTCAGAACCTGTCTGGACATAAAGAGGCATGTTTTACCTAACATCGAAGTGCCAGTACCGTATATAGAATCTTGTTTAATGTCTCTTCAAGTTTTAATATGTAACTGAGTCACTGCCAAATGTATCATATCAATATGCATTTTGATTGGGTTTTTTTTTTTAATGCATTTTCTCAATATAGAAAAGTTAATTAATATCAAAAAGTAATTGAAAGAAGCAGATTCCATTACCGAGAATAAAATACGATCTCATAAAATGTAAATAGATTCATAAACAAATATAAATTATTATTATATTTATAAATAAAATGACCACGGGCTATAAAGACAGTAGTCTCATTACAAGTATGATAACTTCAATGCCTATATATTTTAATTTATTATATATATTTCTTTTTTTTTTTATAATCAAAAAATTTATTTAAAATTTTGAAAAAAAAATACCAAATAATTGTTGAAATAGTTTGATGAGTTATTTATCATCGTAAAATTGAAAAAAAAAAATTATCTCTTTTTATTTTAGTAGTTATGATATTGTCATACTTGTTTGGAATTATTTATAATTTAAAATGACCTAATAAATATCCAGAAGGACGATAAATCCCAATATGTTGTGAATTAGAAGGGTTCTTTACTTTAAATCAATTTTAGCTTAATAAAATCTATTTTTGTCATTCCTTCAAAAAGTAAGGCAATACAACAGAAAAAAACTTAAAAGACAAATTTAAATTTTATTTTTCTGTTTAATCTGCCATCCAAAATAAAGTATAAAAAAAAAAAATACCAAGACTTCGTTTGAATATTTTCTAGAAATATTCGTTATATAATATCAAAATTATTAAAATTATAAATTATAATAATAATTAACCTTAATTTTTTCTGCAACCTTTTTTTTTTGTTTATTTGAAATATAATCGAAATTGATTTAACAATAAAAACAACATAATTTTTAGTATATAATCATTGTTCCTGTAGAATAATAATAATTGTGAAATTAACTTTAGTTTTTTCTGCAACCCTTTTTTGTTTATTCGAATTATCATTGGACTTGATTAAAAAAAAAAAAAAATGTAAAATAATTTTCTATAGCCTTTAAAATCACTTCCTAAAATAAAAATAGTTTCTATAATTTTTTTTTTTGTTTGGAATCATTTGTCAAATCAAAAAAATTATCAATTTGAAAAAAAATTTCTTGGTTCTTATCTACTTTAAAAAATTAAATAAAATAATGTTATTTCTGTCTTTTAAATAAAAAAAAAAATTGTTTGTCTAAATTACAGTAACTTAGTGGTGATGAAAATATTACAAAAATTAATAAATAAAGTCCTAAATAATAAGGAAGAAATTATAATTTTACTTAAAGGGAAAATAATTCACATTAATTTTGAATAAACATGTAGAATGCATACATACATATTTTATCTAATTTGTATATCCGACATAATATGCATCAATAAAGGAATTTTTAGTTTAAATATATTTTCTGTCTTCCTCATTTTACATTATACTAAACTATGTAAATATACCTTTCATTGAGGTAGGCATTAACATAAATAAACATAAAAATGCAAAGTTATGTTGCATCAGTAAATGCATAAATACAAAGACATTTCAGAACTATGCAAACATACCGTTGTCTGCATTCTTGAAATATGATCTGTTGAAGTCCTTGACTCCCTGCATCTGAAATTATCATAACATAACTGTAAAACATCTTTTTCTGTAAATTCTATTTATAAAAATATCTTATCTTTATATAAAATTATTTATGACTTTATTATATACAGCTTAATTTATTGTTATTTATCATCAAAATAAATAATAACGAGTAAATAAGCCAATTATTAAAAATATTTAATTAATTATCATTTATAACAGAGAGAAAAAAATTCTTCCGCATATGGAAATTGTTTTCTACCTTTAAATTAATCCATTTTTGTTTATTATTCTAATTTAATTTAATATTTTTAACCTCTGTTAACGTTTTAACAATATTATTGAATATGGATTAGAAAAATATTTAGATTTTAATTTATTTAAAGCAATTAGAACATTAAATATTTAAATAATGAGTAGTTTTGCTCAAACACACTGAGTTGAATTTGAATAACATTTATTTGAAAATTGTAAATATGAAACAATAAATTTATTACCTGATAGATCTATTATCGTTTTTACTAATTAAATGTTGTACTGAGTGATATAAAAAATTTTAAAATTATCTAGAGGAAATAAATTTATGAACATCTCAATAAATGTAAGCACTGGTAAGCACTAAATTATATTATTTATTCAAAATAAAAGTACTTCACTATAATATTTTTATTAAATAAAATAAAAACCGTTAAACCTATATATGAAATATCGAAGAAAGTTTAAAGATCGATAAAAATTTCGAATTTCAGATTTCAATGGAAATAAACGTTTATTTCTTTTTCTATTTCTTTAATAGGAAAAATATATCTTTTAACTTTAATTTAACTATTTCAGAAATTTCTTATTTTTCTTACCAATAGATAATATATGAATAAATAAACAATAATTTGAACTTGTCTTTAACAAGTTTATCACAAAATAAATTAAAAACTGAAATATAAAATTCTTACAAATATGAATCAGAAGGTCATAGGTCACTGCCCTATAATCAATAACTGCATCCTCTGCAAAGCCATTTTTGAGGCAACATTTTTTATTATTCCTTATTCTTGTATTTCATGAGACTTTTAATTCTAATTTATTTAAATAATTTTATTTTTAGAGATTTTCTTTTTTCGTTTCAGGTTCTTAATTTTTGTACCTTTTAATATTAACATTCTTTCAAAAACTTAAAACTATAAATTTATTACAAGATGAAAATGAACAAAGTGGTAAAAATAATCTTACAGAAAAAATTAACTATTTTACCGCAATTTTTGATAAATGAAAACTATAGGCAATTAAGAGTCAAAATTAATTACTCTGTCCATTGTTATGGGTAATGAAAAATGGCAACTGTTTCAGAAGTTACAAAAAATCATTTTTGAGTTGTTTCAGGTAAAAAAAATAAATATTGTGCGTTATATTTTGTTAGGAAATAGTTCAATACTTTCCTAGTCTTAATGGGATACTTCAAATATCATCAAAAAGATTAATTTTAAATAAAATTTTAATATTTATAATACTAATTAAATATAGTATTTACGGTACAAGACGCCTAAAGTTTATTATATTCGGAAAAACCTAAAATTTTCGATAATTTCGTGATTCGATGCTCCATATCCTTAAAACTATCTATAACACAAAAACAGAATTAGTACCACATTATTTAAAGTAAAGTAAAATATGATTTTACTTTACTAAAAATTTATATCTAGTAAAATTAGATATAAATTTTTAGTAAAGTAAAATATGATTTTTCAAAAAGCAATATTATTTGCTCAAAATAATGAAAAATCAATATTCTGTAAGTTAATTTTGGCGAATTAAGCAACTGAACACATGTTTCTTACAATGTTATACTAAGTTTTTAGTGGGTTAAGAAGTTTGAAAGATACGAAGCTCCAAACGAAAAAATAACTTTTTGTAACATTTTAAAACAACTGTTTTTTTTTTTTTGTTTTTTTATTGGTTTACGGCTGACAGATTCATCAATTTCGGCTAGTAACTATATTCAGTTTTCATTAAAGTAACGAAAAATTGGGGCTCATGTTTTTGTAAAATTACTCTACTTTAAATTATGCTATATTCAGTTTTTAGTGGTGTAGGTAGTTTAAAATATATGGAGCTTCGAACGAAAAATTTTAAAACAGTTTTTTTTATTCACTTTATGGCTGGCAGATTCATCGATTTCGGCAAGTAACTATGCATAGTCTTCATTAATAAAAATTGGGATGGAATTACTCCTTTTTTTCCCTGTCTTGTTTGACTAAAAGGATTTAATGAATTGTACATAAATAAATATATAAATGGCAATAGATTGACTTTTATGGTTAATTAACACTACGCCCAAGATTGTAAGCAACAAAGAGAACACTACCTAAGTTAAGCCTCATCAGTAAAAAAAAACAAATAAATAAATAAACTTATTTAAATCTATTTTATTTATCATTGAGCTTGTCGAAGAGACAAGCGAAGGTTAATTGGCCTGGAATGGGACTGGAGTCGATCTGGAATTATGTGGCGCCTTCAAAGGAGTGGGCTGTTCTCATGGAAACAGTCTCAACTAATGTAAATTAAACTCAAGGACAGTCAGGTAATAACCTCTCTTCACATATACACAGTATATGTCTATGCATAACTAGCCAATATAATAATAAATCGTGTTTAGAACTATATATAATACATAGCTAAACTATAAGATTATCTCTGATAGCTTAGCTCGTAATAAAATACATCATTGGAACTAAAAAAAATAAAATAATTGTTCTGGTATAATTACTTATTTTTAATAATTTCCTATAGTCTTTAAATCACTTTCTAAAATAAAAAAAAAATATTTTTTTTTATTTGGCAAATCAAAAAAATTATCAATTTTAAAACAAATGTATTGGTTCTTATCTACTTTAAAAAATTAAATAAAAAAATGTTATTTCTATCTTTTAAATAAAAAAAAAAAATTGTTTGTCTAAATTACAGTAACTTAGTGGTGATGAAAATATTTAAAAAATAAATAAATAAAGTCCTAAAAATCAGGAAATATTATAATTTTACTTAAAGGGAAAATATGTCACATTAATTTTGAGCGCTATTTAGAAAAAAAAAAAATGGCAATTTTCGGTCACTATCTTAGAATGCAAAAAATTCAAACAATAATTTTTTATTTATTATCAAAATTCGTATTTTAGAGTTTCTCGAGCTGCTAATAACGAATATCAACTTTGTCCCAGCAAAAATGTTTAAAAAAATAAAATAAAGCCTGGTACATAAAATTGCGATGGGGAAAGATCGGATAGGCTTGGCTATCTCCGATTATCCACTCTTTTAACTGCTGTCTCTAGTTCTCCATTTTTCTCCTTAATTTTTTTTTTTTTTTTTTT
>NW_027106991.1:327954-332636 GCF_000696795.3 Halyomorpha halys
AAAGGATATTGTAGGGGAAGAGGTCATGGGTTTACGTCGAAGGGTAAATGTGATTTGGTTCTCCTTAATTTAATTGTGAAATTCTTTCATAGTTCATGTCTACACATTTTTTATCACTATCAAGAATTCGAAATTATTATTTATTTTTAAGCACACGAATTCCACTTTCTCAAAATATATTTTAGAAAATAAATAAAATCATTTAAAACTAATAGTATATATATACAGTGGATTCTAGCTTTACTTTGCAGTTTTTTCTTATTTTCCTGCATACTCAACCGTTCAAAGGATAATTGCAGCGAAATTTTTTATATATTTTTTTAGCACAATGTAGTCCGAGAGCCTGTGCTTGGAGATCGACATTGTCTGATGAAAAGTTTGATACTACTTTTTTGAATATTTATTGCATTTCTAATAAAGAAATGAGAGTCTGGCCATCAGATGATTGAACCTGCCAAAATTGTCGGCTCTTTTAAAACGTTAAAACAATTAATTTTTCATCCGGAACTCCATTTTTCATCCATAACTCTTTAAAAATACCTAAAACAATAGAAAACCTCTCAGGAATCATGTCTATTAGCACTGAAAATTAAAGCTAATCTAATGTGCTATAAAGTAGCTTTTAACGTTTATGTTGATAGGAGTAATAGTTTTCATGATATTTGCCAGAAAGTATATTTATATTATATCTGACTATCAGACTCTCATTTCTTTATTGGAAATGCAATAAAGATTCAAAAAAGTGCAATCAATGTTTTCATCAGATAATGTGATGAAATTAAACCTTGTATATTTCAAGACAGTTATTTATTATTACGGATGAAATCCTTTTACTATATATTTTATGTAGGTATGTGAAAGTAAAATCTGACTATTGTAATAATTACCATTGAAAACAATAATTAGTAAATTATTACATATCTTCATCTATTGTTAATTACAGTGACCAACGAATGATGTTTAATTGATTCTAATCGATAAAATTAAATGTTCTAAAAAATTTTAATCGAAAATTATTATAGTTAATAAATAATATATGACTCAAGAAAATAGCACACGATTTAGATAACATATCTTAAGGTTCAATGGTTTACAAGCTTAATGAACGAACAAGCTTTACATTTTTTTTTTATAACCAGATTATAAAAGTATTTTATAGAAAGGAAAATGGTGATCAGTCCTTCCGTTCGTTTTTTCCTAAAACACAGTTTTTTATTAACTCATAATATTAAAATAAATAATGAGTTGTTTGTAAGAAAGTAGGCCATGAAGCCATATTCTTTTCTCGAGATTCAGGCAATTATCGACTTATTCCAAGACAGAAAAAACAGTACTTACGCATTGTTCTGTACAGAACTTCAATATAAAGTCTCGAAGAAAATTGAAAGAATAATAATTACAGTTTCTCTTTTTCGTAGAACTGTGTCAATTAATAAATTGATATTTACAACTGTTATATATATACAATAAGTAAATGTGATACGAGTTATATTAATGGCATGATACAGATATGTGGAGATTCTACCCATTGGTAGATTGGCCATCTTCTTTTCAGAGGCGTAGGGGGATTAATAGGTTATGAAGGAGAAGCCTGGTTAGAAATAAGTGGGTTTGGGTGCTTCAGAAGTTTATCATGAAAGGATTCTTATCCGTTTTATAGCCAAATCATACAAAGGTTATATATGGAACATAAAGGTCATGTTGGAAGACTTGATTTGTGACAAAGTAAGGAGCATTAAGGATTTTGGATTGTAGAGATTGGATGCGAGAGGAATTCGATGGTTTAGCTAAATCCGTAAGTTATTATATATTCCAGACTATTATAGTCATGTTTATTAGTCTGTTGTAATGGATTGGAAGTTTAGATCGTTTGTTTAGTAAGGACAGTGTTAGGATGGGTTGGAATATCAGCAGTAAAAACTGTATAAACGATAGGACCAAAGATACTACCCTGAGGTACACCAGTAGACTGAAGGAAAGGTGGTTGAATAAGCGCTGTTGTGATTTATCTGAAATAAACTGTCAGAGAGATAAGAACGGATAATGAGGAAGTACGTACGAGGTAGGGCTTTACGGATCTTTATAGCAGTCCTGGGTGCCAGACTCGATCTAAAGCATTAATAAACTAACTTGATGTTCGGATTCAGCAGCCCGAAATCGTTATATACGCATATTTAATAAAAAAAGAAAATGTTTAAATTTTCCTCTCTTTCTGGAGTGAATGAATTTCCTAGCGCACTTTTCTAAATCAACTTTAGGTCGTATTATATCTCGAACTCAAAGTTATATGGTTAATTTGTACCATTACTATTAAAGTTAATATAAATAAGAAAAAAACTGAGATGTTTTTTAATAGGCTAGTATCTCCGGGATGAGGGAAAAGGGGTGACCACTCAGAACTTTTCGGCTTCTCCCCTAAAACATTTGGTAGCTACATTGAGGGTTCGATTCCCACTTGAGTAAGTCAATTTATTTATTTCGTGTTAGCTCCGAAAAGTTTCATTGGCGTTCCAACTTTGGGGCTGCATAGGACCTCAATGGAGGACTTGAGCCAAAAATAAAAATCACCCCTCACTAGAAACGTTTTAGCTTGGCTAACTCAATAAGTCCCTTCCTCAAACACTAGTATTTTTATCCCTCATTCTCATAGGCTGTCACAGCAGATGCGGGTGAATGGGGTATTCGGTAGGTTACAGGCTTGCCTGAATTTGTTGTCAATCCCTTTCAATGATTTTTTTATGGATAAATCAAACAGATTCTGACGTTAATTTTAAGGAGTGCCAACAGCGTACTCCTCTCTGTGTTTTGAACAATCAAAGAACAATCCCAAACTAAACTTTCATAATAAACCCTGGTCTGATATTTAATATTTTAAAATGTTATCCCTCCTCCCCCACAGTATCCTTTAATAACAACCCCACTTATTCCTGTCGAACAGATCCGTTACTTTGGTCTACAACTGGACAAACGGTAGACATGGAATCCTCATATAAGACAGGAAACTGCTCCTCGATTTCGAATATTACAACATTTACTAGACAGTCTAAACTTCCAATCCATTACAATAGACTGATCTACATGAATATTAGAAGGCCTATTTAGACATACGGAGTTGAGCTTTGGGCCTCCACTAAACCATCGAATTCCTCACGTATCCAATGTTTACAGTCCAAAATCCTTCGTAAAATCCTTAATTCTCCTTACTTCGTCATAAATCAAGTTACCCATTAGGACCTCAATATTGCCAATTTGGCCAGAACCTGCACCAATCCTTCCATAATAAATTTTCCAACCATCCAAACCCACTTGTTTCTAACCTGGCTTCTCCTTCATCACCTAATAATTCTCCTAGGCGTCTAAAAGAAGATGGCCTCGAGATCTTCTCCTCCAGAAATGTTATTGGAGTTCTATCTACATGTTCGTATCATATCATTATATCACTGTACAGCAAATTTACTTGTATATATTTTTATACAGTTGTAAATAGTAATAAATAAATAATTAAATAAAAAACTATGTATCGATTGGGTGTAAATAAATTCGTTACATTTTTTTAAACCGTTAGCAACATATTTTTGATTTAGAATTTGCACAAATATACATTTATAGAAAACATTAAAGCTACTCATTCTTTATCAGATAAATGAGGTTTATGTTTAAAATACATATTCGTATTCATGCACGTGTCGATACCATTTTTGAGTAAAAAATTTTACTTTATAGGAAGTCCTGGCCTATATGGAGATTGGCTCATTGTCATTAAAAGAATTGGTTTGGGACGCAAGGTCTCCTACTTTTCTAGAAAACTTGTTATTTATTTATTTTTTTTTTTTTTTTGTAGTTACGTATAATTATAATTATTTTTCTAGCTTTTGTCATTATTTTGTGAACGAGTGACCAGATAATGGTAGAGCGTGATGGACTGTATGATATAGCCCTCAGAGAAGCTGACATGTGCAGCGGTTGGGTGAAGGCACTCAGAGGAAAAAAAAAAACAACAAAAAAACTGGCCGAAGCCAAGCAGTCTGCTCTCACTCAAATGTGGGCGACTTATTTCTATCCACAGTTTTTTTATAGGTCGCCTTTTAAGGTGACATGGCTGTGAGAGAGTCACCACAGGATCAGTCCTATAAAATAATGTCAATCAAGTGAGTTTGAATTAAGTTTGTGCTTTAAATTACTGTAATAAAGCTCAATGAAAATATTATACTGTATTTGATAACTTAACTAATGTTAGTTTGGTATCAAAGAAAAAAAACGTTTAATATTATTATTAATTTGATAATAATTATTATAAATTGAAATAATCATAGAAAACAACCACTGAGATTGAAAAGATTGTTATAAAATATGAACTCAAAGATATGAAATTTGGATTATATAAAAATAAATGTCTCTATTTTTAAAAAAAGTTTTTTAATGAGGTGTAAATAGTTAACTATTTAATACTAATACATAGTTACATCTAGTTAATAGATAGTTAAATACTTTTTTTTAAATTCCTTTTTCAAATCAATCATTTATTTTAATATATAATATTATGTATTACATGTATATATAAAACCTATGAGATGTTAGACTAAAAATTAAAAGAAGGTAAACGGGATTGAGAAGTAACACTCAGGTATCTTTGAATAACACTTTGATTTATGTTACCTCCTGATTCTCCTTATAAACATTTT
>NW_027106991.1:332757-337945 GCF_000696795.3 Halyomorpha halys
TATATGTATTTAATAAGGTTTATTCAATGAAACCTATAATTGAAAACATTAAGCCTGGACAGTTAAAAAACCTTCGTTTTTAGTGATCACCGTGTAATATTTTATTTCACATATAAGGTGAAATAATAAAAACAGGTCGTAAAAAATGGATTTAATTGATGAATAAGGCATTTTGCCAAAAAACAAATAAATAAAAAGGTGTATGAAAGGCAGAAATTGAACAGAAAACTGAACAGTTAAAAACATTTGGGAAAGAAAATCAAGCACATTATAATTAACTTAACTTAATAATTAACCGTGAGTTAACTTTTAATTAATTGCAATATAATAAATTACAGTTATACAATTTGAGCAACGAGCAGTACAATTAAAACAACAGTTGGATAATTTTTAAAATGGGGTTTGATCTGCCGCCAAGATTAAATTAAATATCCACCAAGACAAAATTGAAGTTCATAATAAACAATATGTAATTTACAAAATTGATAGGAAATAATAGAAAAATAATTGTTTTATTAGGGAAACGTTACAAAACAATAGTACAAGAGCCCGGTAAAAAAATGCAGTTATTTCACCCCAATTTTTTATTACTTGTCTAATAATGTCTAAATTTTGTCTACTGAGTGCCTTGTTGATCTTCTTACCTGTGAAGAAGAGAATTAAGATGAGCTAATTAACAAATGTCATCCACATACTTAATTAGTAATAAAAACATCCAAAACACTAACACAGTAACCTAACACGACAAAACAAAATGGTGACGAGCTCAGCTGGTCTGTTGCGTGACGTCATTCTCCATTTAACAGACTCTCAACCATGTTATAGGGGTATTCATGATCTTTCGTTTAACATGTTAAAGCGTGTTAAATGGAAAAACTCATGTTAAATCGAAAAAAATTGACTTCTTTTACCGTGGTAAAACGAAATAACATTTAACATGGCTGAGAGTCTGTTACTTGGTCTGTTAAATGGAGAATGACGTCACACAATAGACCAGTTGAGATCGCCGCCATTTTTGTTGTGACAGCTCAGTTCTTTCGTGTGTTTGTGGTATTCATATCGCTGTTATTAAACCAGAATGGATAATTTTAATGATACATTTGAGAAAAAAAAAACAGTAAAAAAAACAATGTAATTTCATTATACTATCTGAAAATTTGTAAACGCTCGCCAGATAAAAATCTCACTATATGAACCATGTAATTATTCTTAGGGGACATATGTCCCAGAATAAAGTTATTTTTTCATTTCATTTCATAAGCTAAACTTTCACACAAATTCCACTTTTCACTCACTCTAGGCATGTTGTAATTAATTACTTAAATCAAAACTGAAGTAAACAATAACATGAGGGTCTGGAAGGAAGGTTATAAACATAAAGGCTTATACAACAAGTTGCTGAGAAAATCCGCTAGGGGCTCTTATGCATTTAACGTTTAACATGACTTCAAATAGGGCTGCTCACAATCTTATAGTTATAACATTTAACATGGTAAAACAATTAACATTTAACACAACATCATGAATACCCCTAATATGTCATATCGTTTTAACATGGTAAAAGAAGAAAATATTTCTCCATTTAACATGAGTTTTTCTATTTAATACCATTTAATATGTTAAACTAAAGATCATGAACAACCCTAATCTCGAATAGCCGAAATATGTTCGGGGACCACCATGTTTATCTGATTTTTACTTTTCTGGAACCCATAAGCGAGTGGATATCGACGTTTGTTGCATTCTATATTTAGTAAGTATTTTGTATTTTGAGTCAAGTGGCTAATGCGTGGGACAAATTTAACTTAAAATCAATTACCACGATCAAATATTTTGAAATGGATATAATGAACCACCACAAATAATTATGGCGAAATCAACAAGTAGCTATTACAATGTTCTACTGTTATCTAGACCATCTAGTTCTGTCTACAACAATGAAACGATTGTAGCTAGAACAATGTTCTAATTATATATCCTATACTATTTTAAGAACAGAATAATTCGGTTCAATTCCGAACTATGTCAAAAAAAGGTCGGGTAGTTATGCTGTTATAAGACACTCATTGTATAGAGGCTGTATAAATAAAATGCATTCAAACATTAATAGAATACGAGGCAACAAATAAATGTTTTCAATCTTCGCAAGTGAAACTCAGAACAAAGCAACTTTCTATTTTTTTTAAACCTAACAAAAGAATAATAGCGGTTTTAAAGCAAGTCTATAATACTCATTGTCTACCCCTTTGACATCGTCTGGAAGACTGAATAAACTATAAGTATTAATTATTATTATTTTATTTATTTAAACAAATTCAAACAATCTGTAAAGTTTTGTAGTTATTTTTCAGCATAGAAATGAATACTATGAACTTCACTTTTATTGACCGAGGCTAGAAGGAAAAGACCTTGTCCGCATAACGTACGTGTTTTCTCAACTAATTGAGTTCTCCAATTATTTATTTCAATTAGTTTTCTCATTATATTTTTCTTCAATTTATAGAAAAAAAATAATATATTAAAATACAAAAGTAGAACCAAATAAACAGGAGTTATACATACTACTTAGGTGTTCACAAAATACGGCGATGACATATGTTCCTTAAGGAATATGACAATTATACGAAGTAGAATATCTAAAAAGACTGCATCGACTGGTGGCTTCAGAAGAGAAGACAAAGACAGCATTATGAAAAGGATATCAAAAATAGTAAAAAACAAAAAAAATTATTAATGCTGAGCTATAACACCCTTGTTAAACATTCGAGAAGGTCAATCACACTGACTGCTGATGCTAGTTCAATAACATTGTTTCAAATTTCAATTTTATAATCTTTGTATAACTTATCCGGTCTCCAAGTGCGAAGACCCCTGAGCTTTTAAGTTCCATATCCATTTTTTAAGTATGATTTTTGATGGGATAAGTTCCCATGTGTACTTGAAGGATATGTCTAGCTTAGTAATAGTATATATCAAGAGGTTTTTACAAATTATTTTTTAATGAATGATTAGCCTCCAATAGAGACAAATTTCATTTGTTTTGGATCTTAAAATAAGTTGATAATTTTTAATACTGAGCTAAATACAACATACATTGGAAAGGTCAGTACCATTACCTGACATCAATTCAATAAACTTCCTAAAAAAAATTGTTAACTCTGTTACCAATCTTCCCCTCTACACACCACAACCCCTGATGAAGGCCTGAAACTCAGGTCGAAACGTCGGCATAAAATAAATAAATATGGTTTTGTTTATTTATGTTGTTCTTTGCTGACCGCACCCCTCGACAAACTTCTTCAAGTAAAAAAAATTGTATTTCTTAACTTGAAGGCTGAAGAGGAGTTGGACGAGAGATCACTTAGTTCAAGAATATTATTCTGCTGGAGGTCAAAAGGATGTTCTACACATCCTGCCCCTCGCATGCCATGGTCATTTCTGAGTACAATTCACTTGCTAATTATAATTGTAATGATTTGCTATTATTTATTAAGATTATAAAAATAATTTAATTAAAAACTGTGAGCTCCCTCAGTTAAGGTCGTATTTTTTCAACATTTTTGTTAATAAAAGTTAATTTAATTGTTCTGATTGATTCTTAAAAACTGCAAAAAAAATATTAGAGATGGAAAAATTATGACACCTGAAAGTCACAACTCTAACCCAAACTAAATTTAATAGGTTATAGAGTAGGTTGGTAACCCGAAGATGTACGGGATTAATTAAGATATGTTCATTAATTAATTAATGAATTGGCCTAACCTTTGGATTGGATAATGAAGATTGTATACCATAATTATTAGTTCGTGATCAAAAGGAAATAACTATGATATGAAGTCATCCATTAAATTTGAACGAATACAAAACAAACCACTTTAACATTGTCTAAGGTTTGTACTTTAAAAAGGAATACTTTAGGCGTTAAGCTGAACAAACTTACCAGTATTTCTGTAATGAATTTCCGGAACTATTGGTGTAATTATGTACACTGTGTCCAACTAAAATATATAAACCTTGTTCAAGGAGATATGAAATGGAGATATAATATGCTTTCATATCCCCTTCATATGGCCTTCAAAGTCACAAAAGAACTTTATTTTGAGGGTTTCATTATTTCTTGACATTTTAAGGAAATTATGAACTGAATCAATATACAAATTTTCAAACCGGAAATTCAATTTTGCAGAATTGTGGAGATAACCAAAAACCTTAAATAAGTGCGAAAAATCTTGATTGAAATACACCTATAATTTCATAATATTGTCCACCATTTGATAAGATCCAAAAAAAGGAGGTGGCAAAATCATATATACAATTAAATAAAGGTAGTTCAAATTTTATAATGAACCATCACAAACATTGAAAAAATTATTTCCAGTTATTGATACACTTTGAGCCAAACTGTAAATATTAACCGATTGAAAAAGAAATGGTAATGAGATCGCTTAAATTGAAACTAGTTACAGGATATTGAACGTACAGGTAGGAACACACCTCAACATCAGCGGGTTGATGGCCATTCCGTGTCACTGTATTTATAGAAACACATTGTGAGTACACGCTAGTCTCGGATGGGATTCTCAGTTGTTCAAACAGCGGTCTTTAGCGTCTAGTTTAACACTTATAATAAATGTACCAAAAACAAAATGAGATAGCCATTAATGCTGTAAAAAAGTCTTAAGTCTCACAATTGATAGGTGATTAACTAAC
Source organism: Halyomorpha halys (assembly GCF_000696795.3). Taxonomy (NCBI): domain Eukaryota; kingdom Metazoa; phylum Arthropoda; class Insecta; order Hemiptera; family Pentatomidae; genus Halyomorpha; species Halyomorpha halys. The sequence goes on from NW_027106991.1 coordinate 337,468, forward strand.
CTGTTAACATAACCAAAATTTTTTAACTTTGGAATTTTTTTTCTCCGTTTCCCTGTGTTCCTTAGGTTTTGCAAAACGCTTTAAATACGCTATAGTTGTCATAAACAGTTGGATAAAATTGCAATTAATTTGGCAATATAGTTTTCAATAAATAAATATAGGTTTCGATGGGAGGCCAAAAACAGATGGATAGACAAAATCGACAAAAATGCGAAAGAGCTGCATGCAGCAAACTGGAAAGCAGTAGCCCGAGATATGCAGTAGGGATGGGATATCGAAAGAAAAATATCGATATCGGTATCGCATAGCATGATATTGGAAGACTTATATCATGTCATACCTTATCAAAATACATAAGAAACTCTTAATAACTATGAAAAAAAGCAACACCACGACAACCATATCATAAACATAAAAAATATTAACTAAAATATAATTGTTTTATTGAAAAAAAATTAAAAATAGAATATCGATATTT
>NW_027106991.1:342310-360773 GCF_000696795.3 Halyomorpha halys
TTTAGAAACCGATATTCCGATATTATCGGAGGGAAATATCGATATTCCGATATTATCGGTTACTGAATATCGATATCAAAATATCGGATATCGGAGACAAAATATCGATATTTCGATAATATCGATATCGATATCCCATCCCTAATATGCAGGCGTGCAGAAGGCTGGTTTGGGCGACCAAAGATCCACAAGGTCTGGAGAGCCAAACGAAAAAAAAAAAGTTTTCGATAAAAGATACATGAGTACTAGAAAACATGACTTTTGGGAATTCATGTTTTCTTTTTAAATGTTGTCTCTCTACTAACATCTCATCAATTGTTGAACGAAGCGTTTAATTTTGAAACTTAGTATACAAGAACTATTTCACTGAAAAAGACTCTTTAAAGTTTTCATAAAACGAAAAATTTAAAATTTTTTTTGTTTAACCTATGAGACCTTCGTTCATGTCTCGGTCATCTCGATGGCAGAAGACACAATTTTTACGATGAAGATACTAAATGGACGAAATTGATCGAGCCTTCCTTAGGCTACCAGAAGTTTTATAGTGTTCCAATTAAAAATTAAAGTATTTTTTTTAAATTTTGTAATATTCAGTTTATGTAAATTAGATTTATTTCGATTGAAAAATTAGTAGTAAAATTTTAAAAAATGCGATAATACATATATAAAAATTATAGTTTGACCAGGGATATTTCTAAACATTATCCAAACTCACTATATAGACAAACAACAAAAATGTATATAAGGAGAAATAAGAAGTAAATTAAAGCAGTGTTATTGTAGGGTATATGCGTATTATTTCTCTGTCCCTTTTACTTCATTTTCAGTTTTTCAGTCTAACATCTCATAAGCTTTTTATATATATCTATAATACATAATATTACATATTAAATTTATGTAAAATAAATCATTGATTTATAAAGGGATTTTAAAAAAGTAAGAATTCTTTCAGGTTCATTCAAGTTCGAGAGGGTGAGCTGTTTCATATACCCCGGAACTGAAGTGAGCGGCCAAAACATGATCCGAGGCTTGGGCCTTCACTAAAGCTGATGAAGCAAGACTCTTGGTCTTCAAGAGGTCCATTCTGAGAAAAATATTTGGACCTCTTAGAGAGGGCAATGTAAGGAGAAGAAGGAAGAACGCGGAGCTATCGGCTTTCTCTCGTTATACACAGCGATGACATCCCAAATAAGATCCTTTCCTAGCATGGAAAGAGTTGATTAGGGAGGCCGAACATAAGATGTTCGGACGCTGTATAAACGGATGCCCGGGTCCTTCTGCGAATCCGAAACGGGAGAGCTGCTGCAGAAGACAGGACGGCCTGATGGAAGCCACTAGGATTCATGATATTGTGTTAAATGTAAAATGTTTTACCATGTTAAATGTAATAAGTTTAGGATCATGAGCAGCTCTATTTAAAATCATGTTAAATACATGATAGCTCCTAGCGGATTTTCTTACGAACTTGTTTAGTAACCTTTCCTTTCCAAACTTCTTGTTATAGTTTACTTCGAAGTTTTGATTACAGTAATTTATTACAACATGCCTAAAGTAAGTGAAAAGTAGAAATGTGAAGATTTGGTTACTGATTGTCTTGTTTAAAAAAGTCCAAAAGAATACAATCATACAATACTAAGACAATCAAAACACAAACTACAAGTAAGTAACCTAACACGACGATGTAGAGCTCATCTGGTCTGTTGCATGACGCCATTCTCCATTTAAGAGACCTAGTAACACCCTCTCAACCATGTTATATGTTATATCGTTTTAACATGGTTAAATAAGGAAATATTTCTCCATTTAACATAACTTTTTCCATTTAACATAACTTTTTCCATTTAACATGTTAAACTAAAGATCATGAATACCCCTACTAGAGGAGGCCCAGGCACGATAATGGGCTGTCGCTCCAATTATGAATGTATGAATAAAGAATTATTTTCTCATTTCTTAATAATTGTGCATTTAATTTTTCAATAAAATAAAACGTTATTTATATAATCAGCAAATTATACACAAAATAGATACGATTTTATTAAGTTTTTCGCTGAAAATTAATTTCTCTTGCAAAAGTTCGATTCCTTTATAGTTATTAGTTTTTTTTAACTCTTTTATATTCCTAAAACGCACAAATAAATCATTATGTACAAAAAATTCAATTAATCGTTTGACAAAATGCTATTTTTAGTATTGAGCTTAAGGGTCCCTCTAAGTAAATCTAATAAAAATCTCTTGGATATTTCGGTAAGTTTAAATATGTGAAAACTGAATTTCAAATAAAAATTCTACCCATTAATAAGACAAATATTGAATTAATAATGTTTTTTTTTTCATTGGAAAAAATATGACATATATATCAATGTCGATAATCTATCATTATCATAGGGAGATATGATGAGTGGATGACAGATTACAGTTCTGATAGAGTTGGCTGTATCATTTGTTTCGTCGGAGAACAAAACATACAACTTGACAAACAGACCAAACACGGCGTTACCCACTGTAAATCAATCAATCATAGTATACATTGTAAGTCTCTTTATAATGTTTGATTACTAAAGTACAATGATCGCTTTATCGAAGTGTTTGTACTCATTCAAGTCCCCTTATTCGTGTATTATTATTAATACTTGTCAACTTTCCAAATGAGTTTGATTTCTACAAGTAAATGTTTACTGCTTGTCTGTTTGTTAAAATCTGTGAAATACAATTCCTTGGTGTTCAGTTTACTATTAGGATAATGTTGAAATAATCTAAGATAAAATCTTAAGTTTCTATAATTAAAATTTATTTAACATCATGACTATAACTTACGATTCATATTTCGAAATAAAATTAATTGGCAGTTTATATCCTTCACTTTAATTGGTCAAATTACCTCCTGCCCTAAAGTATCCTTTAATAATACTCCACTTATTTCTGTCGAACAGACCCGTTATGTAGGACTACATCTGGACAAACAACTAACTTTGAATCTTCACACAACACTGAAAAGACAGGAAACTGCATTTGATTTTGATTGCATTTACTTGACAAACGGTATTAACTTCCAATGCATTACAAAAGACGCATTTATATGAAAATAATAAGTCCTATTTAAACATAAGGAGTTGACGTTGGGGCGCCACTAAACTATCGTATCCAAACATAACAATCTCAATGTTCCATACGTTAGCGATTTAACCAGAACCAGATATGAATCCTTCCATGATAAACTCCCTACCACCCAAACCCACTTGTTTCTAGCTATGCTTCTCATTCATTACCTAATAGTCTGAAAAGAAGAAAGCATCGAGATCTACCACTCTGGAAATGTTATTGGAGTTCTATCAATGAGTAGATTCCCCACAAGTCTGTTCCAAGCCATTGTATTACTCACATCACATTTACTATATATATTGTTAATACAGTTGTAAAATCAGTAAAAAAATTATTTTAAAAAAATGGTTAAAATGTAATCATATTAAGTACAAAAGTACTCCTAAGGAATATATTATAGCTGTTTAATATTTAGAGCTAAGTTTTATTCAAATTAAACTATTTTTCACTAGCCCCAGAGAGTCAGTCATGACTAAGGGGAAACGATATTTTGTTTTAAAGTAATCACGAACTATAAATTATTCGGATGAGATGATCGGGAGAGGGGGGAGGAGGTGCGTTCAGCAAATAAGCAAATATTTATCAATTTGTGCCGTTTTGACCTGAATTTAAGGTCTTCATCTAGGATGCTTCAGCAGAGTAGATGTGTGTGTATATATATAAAAGTTAAGTATTGGCGAAAGCAAAATGTCAAAAAAGAGAAGAAGGAATAAGATCTAACACGCTTGAACTGCTGTAAAATACTAGCTTTGTGTTCGGTACATCTCTTATATACATTCGATCAGCTGATCCCCTCAGTCAGGGGGATATATAGATAGATAGATAGATAGTAGAGTCATCACTCTAGTCAGAAACTTTGCAGACGCATCCTTGATGAAGAACTGAAATTCAATTCGAAGCGTTGGCACAAATAAATACATTTTTGTTTATTCGCTGACCACATCTTCTCCCTCCTCCCCCTCCCCCCGGCCATCCCCTCTTCATATTAATCCATAACAATTCACACCTCATTATAAATTATTCAGTTTGTAATGGATACCGGTCCAACAGCTTCAAGAATAATTAACGTATAAAAAAAGGACTACATGCGTACTTCCTCAATTAATTTTTTTTAATAAATCAAACATTTTTTTTTCTGAAATGTTTGACGTATATACTGAAAAAAGTGTAGGTAATATTATAAAAACAGAGAGAGGTTATAATATTGTGAACTGATTATTACTTTCAAAACTCGAAACCTTTTCATAAATAACTTTATTTATTTAATGTAATATTACAACTGTACAAAATTATAGGTAAATATGTGGAATGTTTCGTTCATAAATAATTGAATCTTATTTATGTATTTAACTTTATGCAAAAACGATTTTGTGAATGCAGATATTACGAATTTTATCAGGATATAAAAATCACTTTTTTTTAGCACTTTTGTTGGTCCAAGACTCCGATTGGAGTCCTATACAGCCTTTTGACATACGGGGGGTTATCTACAGGTGACCAACCTATTGTAACCATGGTGGATAGTCAAGTTTTTGATTTTATGGGACCGCCACTCAATGAAAAAACTGCTCCAGGCCGGATTCGAACCTGCGGCGTCCGCAGATCTCCAAATATATCTGCGCCTAACCACCTGAGCTAGGGACGGCCCAATCATATTCTTACATGAGTAAAAACGCAAGCTTCATTATTAGTTTTTCGTTTATAACTTGAAAAGTATATTAAATTAGCTACCAAAATGGATTATACAACATTTTTCAATAAACCACGTAGTTCCTTTGATATGAAGAGGAGAAATATTATTCCTGTCAAATCATAAACATGATCCTTTCACTATCTTTAACGTTTTTTGCTTGTATCTCGAAAAATCTTGGGTTTAGTGAAACAAGTTTAAAAGAGGATTGAAATAAATTAAAATTCTAACAAAAGTGCATTTTTTCTCAAAGAAAGTACTTTTTTTAGATAATGAACCCGATGTTTTTTCCATAAACAATTCTCTGATATTTCAAAAGCCAAATCAAAACTTGAAATTGATGAGGTCCAATGAAAAAAATAATTCATATAGTCTCAACATGTTCTTATTTCTCTTACGTTTCGGCCATACTCAGGGATATCTTATTTACAATACAGCTAACAATGTCATTAAAAAGTTGCATAGTATTCCACCTTTGTCAAAATATATCTAAGTCCATCAACCAATTTTTATCCACTACTTTATTTATTCTAATTTTATTTAATTTACACTATCTACTATAACCTTAGCTATCACTTTATCAATAATTATAAATGACATTATATTATTTAAATTATAATTTTAAAAGAATATATTTTGAAAAAGGCAGAATATTTTACCATGTATTTTTTTTTTATGATATCGTTGGGCGTGATATCGTAAATAAGATATTCTCGAGAGTGGCCGAAACGTAGGAGTTATAAGAAAATAAATAAGTTATAAGTTTATAATATATGAATATTTTTAATTATAATCAATATAAAACAGGTCATTGCTTTAATTTTTTAATGCTAGGGTCAATTGTCTAATTTGACTGGGCTAAAACAGGTGAATGAAAGAATTAATATAAAAATATGTTTAACTTGACTCAACATTTGTTTTAATAAACTGGTTTTAATTTAATATTAATTATAAACTAATTATTATTAATTTATATCAGTTATAAAGTAATAGTCTAATAAAGAAACCCAATAACAAATTAAGATTAAAAAACAGTGAAAAAAGTTTAATCGAACAGCAGACCTGACATGAATAATTCATGTTTTCACAATCCTAGCCTTAGCAGTAAATAAGGACTTGTCAATAAACAGGATTCCTAGTAATAAATATTTTTTTACAGCACCAGTAATATTCGTAATGGAGTCTTCACAACCCTCTTAGTAGACTTGCGATGTAATAAAAAAGTGAAGCAATAAAACCGGAATAATTTTATCGGTGGTAATAAACATATAAAGGGGTTTTATGACGTATATATTTTTTTAAAGAATTTCTTGACTGTTCTAAGATGAAATGGAGAAAATCACACTTTCACAAGAATACTAGCAGACCCGAAAATACTTCACAATTGCTAGATTTAGGGATGTAAATAATTTAATGAAGATTAATAGAATATAATTAAAGTTTGAAATAAATCAATATATTTAGTAATTTATATATTGAATTAATTATTGAGTCAATTACTTGTTATATCTATTTAGTACATTATTCAATAAAAAATTAGAAAATTACTTCAACACGACTCGACCAATATTCACGGAACTTCAGGGTGATAATTCAGGAATCTATAAACTGCATCTAAGGGAACACTTAAGTTGTATTGACATTGCAATCGAACAAAACGTAGAGGAATTATAAACAATGATCACCAGGGGGAAAAAAATCCTCCATATTAATCAAGGAGAAAAAATTGTAATTTCTTTGAAAAATGGTATTTAGAGGTTTCAGACGACGCTGTAAACCAATATGATTATCTTTTTTATAAATACTTTTTTTTACCTACTTTACTGAAATCGTCATTATGCTTTTTAATTTTTAGTATACAAAAAATCAATTAATCAGTAATATTTTTTCTGATTCTTCGGGAAAAAAACAAACCGATTGACATATACTAACTATGAAAAAAAATGTACTTTCTGAGTTGGGGCCAAAAATGCTTAATTTTTAGGATACTGTTTAATAAATTGATGGTTTGAGAGTGGTTTATTTTATTATTAACACTAAATTAAAACGAACCATTTTTTCTCTCAACTAATTATTTTTAAAACCTCCTACGTTTCCGCACTTCTCCAGAGGACAACGTTAATCATTGATGTCATAATTCCTTAAATTATCTCTTTTGTAAGCTAATTCCCCATGTCATATAAATAGTACAAGAGCCCAAGAGGAGAAAAAAATCACTTATTTCACCCCAATTTTTGATTACTTTAATGAAAACTATGTATAATTACTAGGCCAAATTGATAAGTTTGCCAAGTATACGTAGGAGGAATAAAAAATGACGGCTTTCTAAAAACGTTAAAAATAATTAATTTTTCATTCGGAGTTCTATATATATCTTAAAAACTATCTACAAGAAAGGAAAATCTAAGAGAACATCATTTAAAGTAGAGTACATTTGCTGAAATATTAGCCCTAATAGAGCTATTTACGTTCAATAGTTCTCGAGATATAGCTTTTTAAAAAACAACATTTCATAAAAATGTTGTACAGAACGTACTGAAAGATCAGTGGTTAATTAATTTATTTTGAGAAATCTATATCTCAAAAATCATTTGACGTACAGATGTCTATTAGCACTCAAATTAAAGCTAGTTTAATCGCCTATGAAGTAGTTTAATACGTTTATTGTCGTAGTAGTTTTCATGATATTTGCTAAAATAAATTGATTTATAGTTGTTCTGACAAATTTTCATTTGGCAAATTTATATTCATATGCGAATATCATAAAAACTAGTATCCCTACAAAGATTAGTGTCATAAACTACTTTATAGTAAGTTAAATTTCCTTTATTTTGAGTGTTGGCAGACATATGTGCGTTTTATGGATCTAGAGATATATTTTTTAAAAATCAAACACATTACACAAACAACTAGAAATTAACAGTTAGTGAATATATTTTGTCAAATATCATAAAAACTACTACTCCTACAAAGATAAACGCTATAGAATATTTTATAGTAAATTTAACCAGCTTTAATTTGAATGCTGAAAGACATCTGTACGCCCTTTGGTTTCTGAAATAAAGATTTCATAAATCAAACTTATTGTCTGAACAACTTTAAATAAATATATTTTAGGAAATATCATGAAAACTACTGTTCCTACGAAGCTAAATGTCATAAAATACTTTATAATACGTTAAACTAGCTTTAATTTGAGTGCTAATAGACGTCAAATAGTTCCTGAGATATGATTTAATGATGGTCTGATCTCACATTGCCGTCTAATATTGAATTTGTTTAGCGGGTTACTGAAGAGGATCTAGGAGGATGAATTCCGGAGAGCGAATTTGTTGATCGGGTGAATTAAAAAACTGTGAAATTGGAGGAGCAGAAATGAGAAAGAAAAATAGGAATGAATTGAAACATTTGTATTTGGTATATAGACCAAAATTGATTGTAAGAGGAAACTGTAAGGAAAAAAAATTGTTTATTATATCTCTTTATATCTTATTATACCATGTATGTGTAATTTATATATGTCCGATTACGGATTGATAAGTATGCTGTGTGAGATAGCAACCTGATGTATTTAGGCAGCATAGATGAATAAAGTATTTCTCTTTCTTTTTCAAAATAAATTAACTAACTTTCAGCCGATTTTTAAGAAATGTTGCTTTTTTAAAAGCTATATCTCGAGAACTATTGAACGTAAATAACTCTATTACGGCTCATATTTTAGCAAATTTATTCTCCTTTAAATAATGTTCTTTTAGATTTTTTAGTGTTGTTGGTAGTTTTTAAGATATAGAGCCCCGAATGAAAAACTAATGTTTTTTAAGGTTTTGAAACAGCTGCCATTTTGTATCCCCCTACCTATACTTGGCAGACTCATTAATTTCGACAAGTATTTATACATATTTTTCTTTAAAGTAATAAAAAATTGGGGTAAAATAGCTGCATTTTTTCTACTCTTGAAAACATTTATTCTCTCCGAGTTTTAATCAATCAAAGAATTTCCCCAAGCTTGAAGAATCAATTTAACACTAGTTAAAGACTGTATATTTCAAACTCCTTTCAATTAGGGCGTAAACACATTGTTTTAAATCTTGTCAATTAAGTTTATACATATTGATAGTATATACTTATAAACACGTAATATGTCTGGGTAATTAAATTAGCAAGTATCTCATGAAAATTCTAGAACGAAAGAAGGTAGAGTATTTATATAATTTTTCATTATTTACAACTTATTATAGTATAAATTTTTACAAAATATTATAAATTAAAGTCCTTACAGATCTATAGAGGGTATTCATGATGTGTCAAATGTAAAATGTTATAAGTACAGGATTGTGAGCACCCTTATTTAAAGCCATGTTAAATGCATAAGAACACCTAGCGGATTTTCTGAGCAACTTGTTTTATAACCTTTCCTTCTGAAACTTCATGTTATTGTTCACTTCTTAAGTTTTGATTAAAGTAATTTATTACTTGGCAGACTCATCAGTTTTGACTAGTAATTATACATAGTTTTCATTGAAGTAATCAAAAATTGGAGTGAAATAACTGCTTTTTTTTCTTCCCGGCTCTTGTACTAAAACTTTATAATTTCAATACAAACATTCTTCCACAAAAAATGTCTTTCCTTAACCTTGCTAACAATATCAACAACTTGTTGATAAAAAAAAAGTTGTGTTATATATAAAGTTCGGAACTGGTGTTACAATAACAATTTTAATTTTAAAATTCAAATAATAAATTTAAATATTTTCATATTAAAGTATATATATTAATATAAAGTAACTTTCTAGTTATGATATCACTATATAATAAGCTGGTAATATTGAATCGATAGATATAGTTATATGGTAAAAAAAAATTAGTGGTGCAAGATTGATTCATGATTCAGAAAACTAATTTCATAATTTATTTCGGTTATAAAATCTCTGGTGTTCCCAATGGGAGATAAATTTAGAGAGAGAAAAAAAATATGAATATGGAAATATTGTTAAAATTCAAGTTCAAGGACATGAGAACGTTGGAAAAAAATATATAATTTGAGGATAAAGAAATTTTAGCATTGAAAATGATGAATATGCAATAGATACTTTAAATATGCATAAATTACATAAAGTTATGTAAAATTGTCGATGCCATTAGCGGATACATTGAACTCTTCTGAATAATTGAAATGTTTTTCTGAGTATTACAATTTATAAATACAAATAATTAAGTATACTTTTCTCTTAAAATAATTAACAATGTTCTTTAAATTTTATAGTTTTCGAATAGTAATTTTTCCAGAAAACCAGTTTTAACCGGTTTCGAATTTTTATAAAAAAAATGTTTGCTCAAATATTCTGTAATTCGAACAGAAAATTTAGAGTGATTAAAAGCAGTTTTTGACTGAAATTATTTACTGTTCAATTTTATTGATAGTAAAAATTTTGTATGCAATTTAGTAGAACAAAGAAATAATAGTTGACCAGGATTGTTGTTTATGCATAATTTTCACATATAAGGATGTAAATATTTTTATAATAGTGAAACGTTATTCAGCAAAGGGTTCGAATAAATAAAAACAATATATTTTCATATTTTTATAATAACCACATAATTTTTTAAAAAACAATGTCATTAGATACAGATGGATACTTATTAAAAACAATTAGAAAATATATAACTGAGTATTATATAATGTAAATTATAATCAAAGCCGAAAGACAATAGTAAATAAAGTTTATGCATGCACACTTATTAAAATCAATTTTAGTTTTAAAGACAATTAAGCAAAGAACCGAGTATTTTCTATTCCGGGCAATTTTAATACAAATTTGAATATTCTATTTATTTTTTTGTTTAATGAAATATGATTTCAGAAAACAGAGGACGTCTATCGATTTGCTAATTAGCCCTCTCCTTAGGTTATTCACAAAATTCCCCGAAATAGAAAATACCCTCTCACTTGCAACTAAAGTGTTATTCATACATTGAAAACCAATATTTTCTACTAAAAAACCGGTTTTCGAATTTCATAATTATCTCAAAAAAACCCTACTAAATACTGATTTTTCATTAACTTGTTATGAAATGATGCTTTCTAAAAACTATCACGGGAACTATTGGACGTAAGGAGCTTTACTAGAGCTCATATTTTAGCAAATTTACTCTGCTTTAAATGGTACTCTATTAGGTTTTCCAGTTTTGTTGGTAGTTTCAAAGATATGGAGCTACGAATGAAAAATACTTTTTTTAACTTTTTAAAACAGTCACCATTTTATATTTCTACTATACTTGGCACGCTCGTCAATTTTGACTAGTGATTTGCGTAGTTCTAATTACAAAAATAAAAATTTGGGTGATATAACTGACTTTTTTTCTAGCGGGCTCTTGTACTATAACGGAGTCGTCCTCCTACGTACCTAACTGAATCACACCATTAGACCATTCCGATCACGCACCAGACTAATAGGTCTTCAAAACGGTTTCGCTACAAAATATTACAACAGATATTCCTGATGTAATACGAAGAAGACTGAAGAGGAGTTAAAACTCCCATTATGGTATTCTTCTGCCTAGAAAGCAATACTATATACCGAATTTTATCGGATTTTCTGAAAATGGAGGGAGGTGCTCTAAAGTGGTGGGAAAAACGTGAGTGTATAAATCCTCCAACTCCTCCAATATCTTCTTCTATCATGTGAGTTAGGTACGGATCTTCGCGATACTCTCAGGTCGGAATACCTCCTTGCTCCAGAAGTGTCTAGTACATACCGTCCCTCCAGACAAGTGATGGTCAGCGGCGATTGTGCCACATATCGAGCTTGATCCTCCGAGCCTTTGTCAGTGCACAATCGATTATCTGCGGCTCTCGATACATCTACCCGTACTGTGACTGGGTGCAAGAGATGGTACCGATAGTTCCTTTTCATCCGACCAACATAATAGATTTCTAATCGAATGATATATGGCGATCTCAAGATTTCTGTAGAATATTTACTAAGAAATTTTGTAATAAAAAAAAAAATTCAATCTGATTTTTATTTGCACATTTTCGAGGGGAAAAAAGACATTTGAGGATATGTCTTGGATCCCTGTTGAACAATCATAAACATTGAAAACGTATTAGAAAAACTTTGTTCAATTCAGTATGTAAATTGTAACAGTTTATTTTTGATAAAATTTAAAGTTAATTAGCTTTGAGATAAGTCTAATCTAAAACAGTATTGAAAAGAAAACTATAAGTAAAATACCATTATAATAATAAAAAAGTTTAAATATTTTTGCTAAAGTTCATACACTTATTATAACTATAATATAAATAATATGAAATAATAAAGACATTGACGGGATTTATTTTTAATGGTATTGATAGATTACCTGGGCTCAACAATGCTTTATTTTATCTCCAATTAAACTGCCTTTTATTTTTTTCTTAGACGATTTCTAACATATCTTTTGGCAGACATTCTGTAAACAACCAGATAACCCAGTATAATGTCAATTCATTTCGATTTTCTTAGTTATTAGAATAACTTGCCAGTAAATCGGGGTGATAAAAATGTCTTTTACACGTGTGCACTTCGATTTGAAAACAAAAATTTTATTGCCTGCTAAGTTTTCTGAAAACTAACTTCATTTTTTTAAATTAAATAAAATGGATTATTAATTATTATTGCATCACATAATTTATTAAACAGTCTCTTAAATATATGGATTGGCAATTACTTAAGGCTATATTTGGAAGATATTTGCCTTTTAATCTGTAAAAATCTTATAAATTATTATGTAACGATATTTGCATACGTTATTATAATCGTCATAATTTAACAAATGAGTTAACAAGATCCAACGTTCATAAAATTAAGACACGAATTATAATTTGCCATGAAGGAAACAATTGGAGGCTATTTGTAACGAGATGCAATTTGTTGCACCGACGCTGACGACAGTGGGAGAGAAGTGAACAATGGAACTGAAGAGACAGAGTGGAAGTGAAAGTGGCCCCGCCCATCCAACGGCCTTGCGGGGACACTGCCTAAGCAACATATGTTCCTACGGCTCTCTATATTGTCTAATATTATATTTGTTAATTATTATTAACAAATTAATTAACATTAATAATTAAAATGATATTTTGACAAAGTCAAATTCCATGAACCACAGCTTTGAGTTTTTACCTAAACTAAAAATGACCTTCCATTCTTTTAACTCTAGAGGGTTTGCCCTAGAGCCCAGAAGAAAAAAAAAGAAGTTGTTTCACCTCAATTTTTGTTTATTTTAATGAAAACTATATATGGTTACAAGTCAAAATTGATGACTCTGCCAACCATAGTTAGAGAGAATTAAAAATGGCGCCTGAACATTATTTATAGTAGAGTAAATTAGCTAAAATATGACACCTAAGAGAGCTAAATAGTTCTCGATATTCAGTTTTTCAAAAAGTAACATTTTTTCCAAATAAAATCAATATTTTGCTAATTAATTTTAGCTAATATAATAGAAACTGCTTCGCCTACGACGATAAACGTTATCAACTACATTATATTACATTTAACGAGCTTTAATGTGGATGCTAATAGGCATCGGTAAATCTAATGCTGGATTTACGCGTTTGCCACAAATCCAAGACTTGTACAAATGGTTGGTAAATAAAGTAAAAAATAAAAATAAACTCCCAAAATTCATTAAAAAAATTTGAAACAATGTATTTACACCAAATCGACAGAATTTTAAAATATACGATCTTAAACAATCCATTTTTGTTTATTTTAATGAAACCCATACATGGTTAATTTTCATGATTGATCACTCTGCCAACCATAGTTAGAGACAATTAAAAATGATTACTGTTTCAGAACGTTACAAAAAATTAATTTTTCATAGAGAATTATTTAAAGTAGAGTAAATTATGTGATATATGGTACCTGTAGAGCTCATTACATTTAATAGTTCTTGAGATTCAGTTTTTCAAAAAGCAACATTTTTTTCCCAAATAACGAAAAATCACTATTTTGTGAACTAATTTTGGTTGATATAATTGAAACTGCTTCGTCTACAACGATGAACTTTATCAACTACATTATAATACATTTAACGAGATTTAATTTGAGTGCTGGCAGAAATCTATAAGTCTAATACTGAATCTACACGTTTGTCGCAAATACAAGACTTGTGTAAATGGTTAGTGAACAATTAAATAGTTTACATAACCTATAAATTTAACCTTCGTTCTAGGATTTGATCAGAAACTTTTTAATTTAATCACCAAGATATATAATGTCTTTAAAATATATATATAAATTGTACCAGCCAATACAAATAACCTATCCAGACGCTTGCGCATGTCCAATGAATTTGTCATTGTTCGGCAAACGTGTAGTGGCACCTTAATAGTTCCCGAGATGGTTGGCAGTGCCATCAATTTTGAATAGTTTTCATTAAAGTAAATAAAAAATTATGATGAAATATTTTTTTTTACCTGGGTTATCGTATTAATGCTATACATTAAACCAAGTTATTTCGTTTTTACTTGTAGTTAATGTCTTAGGTAATGACCTTCACTCCATCCTACGATTTCGAGACGAGCAGAAAGCTGCAGCATCAATATCATTAACTCATGGACAATGCAGGATAAAGTAGAAACCAAGGCCAACTCCGTCCGTTCCAAACACCTTGATATTCTTCTTTATTATACTTCAATAAATTACCAGTCCACTTCCACACTTCAGTTAACAAGATAAGATTCTACTTTTGTCAACATCTTTTTTGGAATAACGATATTCGGAAATCAACTGAAAATTCCTCGATATCCTTGAAAAGTTTCTGAAAACTTAGAAGTGTACTGACTGAAGTTGCTTGATAGACAATAACAATTTCCTAGTGCAGATTAACATAACTATTGAGAATTAATATAATATAAATAGTTCCTCGACAGCCGCAAACACATTAAATAATTTCATCTTTATCCCTTTCCCAAAAAAATATAATAAAAAAATAGTGGCAATATTTTAAATATTACAATTACAATATTATAATTAGAATTGCATAAATGCAAATAACATTATTATTTTATATATCTACTGTAGTTATGTAATTAAAATACTTATGATAATGATGACATAGTGTATACAAATTTTATATTACATACCTTATACATTACAAATAAATATCTATAAGTAAACATACTTTTATTTGCCTGCTCTGGGACTAAAATTATAAAAATTATATTTTGTTTTTAAATTTTAATAGAATTTTCAATTGATATTTGACGAGTCTTATTTCAAAAGTTAATGCTTCCACTTCTCAAGCGTAAACTTTTTTTTTGACAAATTTGAAATTAAAATTTCTAAAACTAAACTTTATTGAGTTTATTCTCAAATTTACATTTCCTCTTACCAAATGGTTGTTTGAGATCAATATTTTCAATAAAAATTTAAATTGTCAACATGAAATTCTACCGTACTAATTTTTTAGTTATAATTTTCCCAAGAGTGGGGAAAAAACTATTTATTCAAAAAGTGTTCAGACTCATTCATTTTATAAGTTACTACTATATTATGAAGGTGCCTAAATAAATATTATAAATTATTAATTAAAACTTTTAAATAATTAGAAAAGTTCCCGTAGATTATCCTCATATTAAGTTCGGATTTAGGAAATTTAATAATTGATAGTGATGTCTTCAGTTCATTTCATGGTCTAGTGTTCCATAATAATTTTTATTCCAGAATGCAAATAAAACAAATTAAATAAGAAGTAGAAATAATGTTATAAAAGAAAAGAGAAATTTCCCCTAGTAACAAAGGACCATTACTAGAGGGAGAAGTCAGAATCCTTTATCTGTCAGTCCGAAGGGCTCCAGAGACTTATCTTTGACAACCACATCCTCCATTTTTTGTGAAGAAAAGAACATCCTTATTTTTTTTATTTTATTTATTTTTTTTTACCATGATTCATTTCTGCTTCACCAAGTTTAAAAAATTTAAGAGTCTGACTAAGGCATAAGCAGTAGAAATAGTTAGCTAAATACTCGAACGGACAGCTTGATGTTTTTTTTTATTGACCAAATTTTTATTTCTATTAAGATTCGAAGAGATTTCTGGAAAACAATAACTATTAAAACATAAAATCTATGAGTTAGACGCGGCATCATATTATCACATTATAATCATATTATATGCAGCATTACAAACTTGATTAAGGTTGTGTAATAAAAAAAGATTAAAAATACAGCAATTTGGTAAAAAAAAAAAACATAAGCCCGGGATGTTTCTAGCAAGAACTCCACTTGTCACTTCATGTAGCAATATAAATAAATAAATATAAAACAAATATAATTCGTATATTATTACATCAACGTATCAATAACATCAATGATTTACAACCATAACTTTACGATGCATTGAATAAGTGGGTTTTTTATAGAATGCAGTAGGAAAATAATGCATTTTACCTCCACACAGCCAGAGGAAATAACTGGTATTACTTACTTAGTTTTGAAAACATTTCCAGTTGCCATCAGAATATTTAGAGAAAAACAATAGGCAGATATTTTAAAATTTAGTTTTCCCAATTTAAATTAATGTTTGAAGTACCACCAATGGGTGGTTCCTTCCCATGATTTTCAAGTGTATATGAAACATACAACATATTTACTTATTGTATTATTTGTACAGTTGTAAATTACACTAAATAAATAAATAAAAAAAAAAAAAAAAGCTTTCCCAAAATTGTGATTTTCTGACTAGTGAGGTTTTTGCCGTCAGCATTTCTTTTATACAAAATGACTGAATAATTAAATATAAAACAGTTGTTAAATTATTAATCATTGAAGAAAAGTCGGTAAATTTCGAAAAAAAATTATAATATACTTTAGGTTTCCAAAAATTGTGATTTTCTGACTAGTTAGGTTTTTGCCGTCAATCTTTCCTTTGTACAAAATGATTGAATCGTGAAATAAATGATAATAATGATAAATCGATATATCAATTAATTTACATAATTAAGATTTAAGATACAAAACTTCAAAATTGCGTGCTGTCATTTTTACTGTCCATTTTTCTGAGATTTTTTTTTTTTTAACTTTTAAACATTTCCGATGAAACTTGGTGAATAACCTGTTCTTTATCGTGAAGATTAAATCCTGAAAAAGAACCTTTCACAATGCCACAGAGTAATCTTAGAATGGTAGAAATTTAGATTTTTAAAGTATTTAGAAAATCTAACAGAAAAATTGGCTGTGAACGGTAAAGCTAACCAGATCTACATCATTTTATTAAACAGGTATCATCAAAATGAAACAATATTAATTTTTTTTTCAAAATTCAAATTTTTTAAAATAATTCAACAGATAAACCTTTCCAACCATCCTAGTCCTTTGGTTCAAACCTTATCTAGTTCCACCCATCCCTACTGCCCACCTAGAAGGTTGAAACGGCAGTGGCCAAGAGACTTATTGTAAAATAAAAATGGACAATTCGAGTTCTGGCAATGGTCAGATTTCCTACTCAAGTTGAGTCTTTGCGGCTCTAGCGCACGCACTTGCTCAGCCTCCACTGGTTGACTACCAGAAATGCGGCGAGAGGGATGCGCTGGAATCTTTTGAGGTGGTTAGAGTGGGGGTCCTCAGGTCGATTATGTAAATATTGTATATGAGAGTGTAAATGTGACTACAGATTATATTATTTTATTTTATTTATTTATTTTATCATACACATAGTTTGATTATGTTCATTTTCTTTATCTTTCTGTTTGTATTTATTTTAAGAGGATTTTATTTATTTTTATGTGTTTTTTTATTTTTATACTAACTTTATTTTATTTTAGTATGAATGTGATCATTCATTACTATTACCTATTGCCCACAACTGTGTGGCAGATTGTAATATCTATCAATAAATAAAAAAATGAAATAATTTAACAACTGTTTTTTACTTAATGATTCGTTAGGTAGACGAAGAAATAAAATGTAAATAAATTCAAGTAATAAAAAAATTAACTGAATTTATTGAACACCGATTTGATAACTATTTTACAATTCGGAAACGTCAACTAATTTTGACAGGCAACAATATTATATCAATAAAATAACAAATATGAATCCATAGAAAATAAATCTAATGGAATTTAAAAAACAAACATATAAATAGCAAGGTCTGACATATCGAAGTCAATCGACTACGCCCTTGGAATGTAGCACCGCTGTATGATTTATGATGGCGGCTCACTTGAGTTAATTAGACCATTTGTTTTCAGGCATGGAAAAAGAAATCAATACAATAAGACAACAACAATTATAATAATGATATCAAAATAATATTAATGTCAAAGTAGCACCAAATTCATTATATAAAAATGAATTAATCTTAAAATTTCGCAGTCAAATCAATTAATAATACTTCAGTTTTTTTAAATGAATAAATATCGAGGTAAAAGAAACCAGTTTTTATTGAAGTAATTGATAAATTTATACTATTATATTAAACTGAAGAGTTTGCTTGTATTATTATTATCCCCAAAAAAAGTGTACAAATAGGAGAAATAAATATTAAATTGTAACCAACGTTTCGGCCCAGTTCGCAGGACTATATCCGGGCTAAATGAGAACAAGATATATAGATTGTGAAATATGATAAGATCATAAGAATAGAAAATTGTATGTGAAGATAATATATCAAAAATATATAA